>NC_142582.1:33326452-33626452 GCF_965207765.1 Zootoca vivipara
GCTGAAAGTTGCCTCCATCCCTATTCCGCTGATGGATGTCTTGCATTAGACACCCCACTGGATCCCACCCTGTGTATTATTTTAGACAACAGTTATGCTAGAAGTCACCATAGTTTTCTTGGAAGCTAGTACAACTCACAAATGAATGAAGAAAAGGCAAGGTCAATGAAGCAAAAACAAAATTTCCAAATTTCACAACTTATTAACAAACTTGTTGGGCAACTCAGCTTTTGCCTTTGCAGCCCCTTTCTACTGCAGCAGGCCAAGACTAACATCAATCCCAAAGAGTATAGGAGAGGGGAAAACAGGCTTTCAAATATTAAATGCCTCCTATATACTCAAGTGGTTATGGCCTAGGTTAAATTGATGCCAACAAAGGACGCGCAAAAAGCAGAAGTTGTAGGGAATTTTTCAAGTATTTCAGCCCAATTATGGTTTTGACTTGTACTTGGGAATGGAATGCTACTTCAGCTCTTCAGTGTAAGCGTCAAGCGTTTGGCTTTTAGCATCAGAACCTTAGCCTTATGGTTGAATAAAAGATTTAATGTGCCTAAGCATTTCATGTGCCTCTGCATACAGCTGAATAAAAGGTGTCATGTGCCTAAGCACCAGAACCAAAATGCTTAACATAGCTTTTCACCCCAGCTTCACTGAAATAGATTCTTCTGGCCATATTCATGTTGGAAACATTCTATTAAGGAGAACAACAGATTACTGTTGCTTTTTATTAATTTATAGGGAAATTATAAAGATTTAGTGGAGAACATAACATTGGTTTTGTGTTACACAACTCTGCACGATGTAGTCCTTCAGAAACTCAAGAGTACGAGATCTAGATTATTTCTGAAAAGTTAAAGTAAAACATTTTTACAATACAAGTTCCACTAGTTCCTTATACTGTGATTGCTATTCTTTCCAAAATACAAGTAACAGGAATATGTCAAGAATATGGAAGATGTCAGGATCCCAAAGGACGTGTTCTATGTGGAGCTGGTTTCAGGCACAAGGCCTGTTGGCAGACCAACTCTGTGTTACAAAGACATCTGCAAACGTGACATGAAGGCTGGCAACATCAACCCCTCCTACAACAAAACATGTCTCTCCTGTATCAGTCTCTACAGCCACAACAGTTAAGACTTCACCCCCAAAGGGGCATTCTACCATTTTCTCACAAGACGGATGGATCCCAACAAGATAAACCAGGACTGCAGAACACATCACACATATATCATATTACACATCATAATTTGCCCCAAAATTTGGACTAATCCAACCTCTGGGGTGATCTTTGCTGGTTACTGAACTTGAGGGTGACACCATCATTGCTACTGATTTCACAAAGATACCACATTTCATTAATGCTTTGCAGGGCAGATCATTTCTAGATGGCAGCTGACAACCAGATACACAATATTGCTGTACCCTTTCTACACAATATGAAGGGTGAAACAATAAAGCCATATGCCCTCAAGACTATACTTTTATATACAGAAAATATAATGTATTTTCTGTATATAAAAACTAGATGCTTCTCTTCCAGAAGGTGCATTTAAGGCTACTGTATCTACACGGTGTGGTTGTATGAATATTAGAAGCACTATGGTCAACTGGGATATAAGTAGGACTTGAGCACGATTTGCGACTATTTTTGGCTAGCTATCTGAATGCCCCTCATGTGTACCATTTTACAAAACTTTCTATTCTAGTTGTTCAAAAGCTGTGCCATTTTCTTGTGCCAGACCGCACATCTAGTCACATTTAAAAAAGGAGGGCAGAATAAAATATCAAAAATATTTCTGCTTCTCTATTCAACCGTTATTTTTATTTATTTATTAAACTTATTAGCTGCTTGTCACCCAAAGGGTCTCCAAATAACTTACGCTGGGAAAAATAGACATAAATACACGAGACCATAGAAAAGGGTGGGGCTCATCTAATACATTAATATTCCATAGAAATATGGAAAAACAAAAGAAGAAACATTGAGGGAACACTGTGCTACTGAAGAGTAATGCAGCTGAACCACATTCGGCTTCCATGCATTTGCTCTCAACCTTTGAAAGGATGCTTTGACTCAAACTCAAATCCGATATACAAAGAACTGGTACAGCGCAGTTGTGATCATGAGCTTTGCCAATCCCACTTCTGCGGGCTTTCAAATTCCACTGGCAGGAGCCCACTGGGTATACTTAAGTAAGCTACCACTCTTTTAGTCTCAGTACTCAGCCTATAATATGGGGGTAGCAATTCTGGACTACATTAAGGCCTGCAGGGATTATTGCAACCTTCTCTTTGAAGCATTTAATTTATGAAAAGAGTTAGACAACTAATAATTATAGAAATCAATATTCCTTTGCCAAGAGTAATTTCCCTTGCTGATGCAAAACTTGTTTTTGAAAGTGCGAATCATTTTGTAGTGAAATCCTTGGCAATGACTGTTTTGCTCTCAAAGGGCACAGATATTATTTGTCTACTGTGCACAATCACTTGAATTTGACAATTGACCTGTTAATGACAGTACTACGCAGAGTGCTGTAGCTGGTTCCATTTTCAGCAAATATTAGTAGAGAGGTTAACAGGAATATGGGATCGGAGTTCTACAAAAAAAAAACCCCAAAAAGTTAAGACACTAAAGTGTGTGTCTTCATCACTCTGTTATATATACAGGAATCAGTTCTGAGATCAGTTGCTGCTGGCATGTTAAGCAAGCACACAATTTTTGCTTACACCTCTTACAGAAGGTATTGAGAAGAGATAGAAAGTAACTGTTAAAAATAAAGATCCTTAAGATAATAATATAATAATAATAATTTTCCCCCCCGCCCATCTGGCTGGGTTTCCCCAGCCACTTTGGGCAGCTTCCAACAGAAAAATGAAATAAAATAATCTATTAAACATTAAAAGCCTCCCTAAACAGGGCTGCCTTCAGATGTCTTCTAAAAATCTGGCAGCCGTTTTTCTCTCTGACATCTGATGGGAGGATGTTCCACAGGGCGGGCGCCACCACCGAGAAGGCCCTCTGCCTGGTTCCCTGCAACTTGGCTTCTCGCAACGAGGGAACCGCCAGAAGGCCCTCGGTACTGGACCTCAGATATTACCCAATTACTGGGATAAAGTACCTATTGCTGCTGCCTTAGGGTAAGACAGGGCAATATGTACACCATGAGTTTCTGGGGGAAAAATTAGGACTTTCCCCCTTCTCCACTTTAACTGAAGCTACTTAAGACCTATGAGAAGCAGGCCATCAGGAAGTTCATTATATCAGTTTCTGAAGAGACTGCCCAATACAACTTAAAATACTTTTCTTTCTTTCTTTCTTTTCTATTTTGATTTTCTGTATGAACATTTGCAATGCCATGGTAAAATCACACAATCCATGTGGTAAGCCACTGCACACTAACAGCTTTCTAGTCAGTAACATAGCTGCCAAGTTTCCCCTTTTCTCACGAGGAAGCCTATTTAGCATAAGGCAATTTCCCTTTAAAAAAGGGAGAACTTGGCAGCTATGGTCAGTAATTATGGCCACACAGAGTGATTGAATAATGGCCCCGACCACCATTAAAAAGCTAATGTTGCTCAAAGGAGGTGTGCATAAATTGTACAGCATTGTGCACATACTGTTATCAATACTAATAAGCAAGGGCATCTCCTAAGTCCCACACGAAGAATAAAGAATTATGTCAAACGCTTCTTTAAAATCCAGCAATGCGAAGTCTGGTCCATGGTCAATGCAATGTGTGTTACAGGGTGGCTTTCGTGTTGCATTAAGGCTCAAGGTGCTACCTGTGCTGTAACTGCTGAATCAGTTTTCACAATGCAAAAATAAAAATAGTGGACTTTCTTGCAATTTCTTGTTGTGTAGCCTGACCTTATTTATGTATGTCACCAAAGCTGACCCACCACTAAGTGTGCAGCCTTAGTGCTAGCAGTATAATCAAGTCATATGTGAGTTCCCTGTTTAAATCCGTTACACCAAATATTAGTAAATTATCTATGTGGGTGGGGAGTGTAATCTTAGGGAAAAGATGTCCAGAACATCATTCATTGCCCTGCATCGCTCTTTACACATCCACTGTAT
This sequence comes from Zootoca vivipara, assembly GCF_965207765.1. Lineage (NCBI taxonomy): Eukaryota > Metazoa > Chordata > Lepidosauria > Squamata > Lacertidae > Zootoca > Zootoca vivipara. The sequence continues at coordinate 33,330,531 of NC_142582.1, forward strand.
GAAGGAATAAAATATCTGTACAAAGGTATGTAAAGCACACACACTGTGATTCCATTTTATTGCAATGACATCTCTCTCTTCCCACCCCCCACCCCCAATACACATACTATTTTCTCTTCTAGAATCCTCAGCCAAGTCCCAGGTGCAAGGTGATAAATATGCATTTAAAGTTCAACATTGCAAATCTCTGCCTACCTGATATGCCATTCTTGCTGGTGTTCAATAAAGCTACAGATGGCGCAGAGACTCTTTTATTATTCACAGCCTGCCCTGGTTTCCTTGAGGTACATTCTTCGCTATCACTGTCCTGTATGTTTAGTAGCCGTGGTTGGAAACACTGCAGTCGACACGATCTGATATTGCTTAGTATTTCAGAAAGAGAAAGTCTATTTTCACAATGTTTATTGGAAGCATTGGTCCGTGAAAAATTAGAAGAAAAGTCTACATTTTGGGAAGAGCTTGAGCAACTGTTTAGCATATCTGGGTCAATCTGTTTCAGGACAGGATCATGTTCTGTGGATATCCGGTCCATCAACACCCTGTTTTAAAAGAAGAAGAAAAGAAAATATTAATATACATTTGAGTTTTGCTTCCATGAAAAGGGAAGTAAATAGTATGTTAATTTAAATTAGCAATTCTCTTACCTTCCACCCCTGCCAACTCGTCTTCTTGCAAATCCTATACATCTTCTTGGAACAGTAAGTGTTGTAAGGCAATGCCTATACCTTAGCTTATCCAATTCTGCCAGTTCTGAATTCTCATGAGAATAATTAGTTTGGTCCAAATGAGCCTGCAGAAGACAAGACAAGAATAATTTTGCTTTCATTCTTGGGAAAGGGAAAATGAAACTTGAATAGAACTATTTACGTAAAGGTCCTGACATTATTTTGGCTGCAAAAAGCAGAACACTTTCATAAAACAAATTTCTCATTTTAATTATTGCTCTCTATTGCTTTTAATGCTATAGACTACCCTGATGAGGGGAGGATATATAAACACTTTTACAAATATGAATAGAATAAACAAATATCATACAATGTAAGTAAATGTGGAGACAACTGCTAAGAGGACACAAACATTAGGTGTACAATCAACAGGATTAGATTTGCAGGGTTCAAGCTATTGTGTAAAATATTTCGATGGAATGTAGTCCCATATACCTAAACTAGTGCCTTACTGACACTATTAGTAGGGTTTTTTTAATCCCTTCAAAACACACACACACACACACACACACACACACACACACACACACACACACAGAAAAATTGAAATAGGACATGAAATTCCAAAATTGAAAAATCAAAACAGGAAAAGCATAAAAAAGTAAAACCAACAACATAATAACAGTATTCCAAAAAATCAAAAAAGTATTACGATTTAGTCCGTAAAGCCTGGGGAAATAAAAAGGCCTCCACCAAGCACCAAAGATTGTAACAAAGGCATTGAGTGAGCCTCGTTGGGAAAGGCATTCCACAACTGGAGTGTCACCACTGAAATGGCCCTCTAGTAGCCATCAGCCACACCTCTTTTGGCAGGCGTACCCTTTCAAGCATACTGAAATAGTTAAAGTGAAGCTAGCAGTTCCGTGTGTGCCCCAATTTCCTCAAGGTATAGCCCTTCCTGTACATTTGACAGCCTTGAGTGGATACACTGTGGCTGGCATAATCTGATAGTATTTTAGGAAGATCAAGTCTGTTTTTAAACACCCAAGGTGGACGAGAGAGGAAAATGAGGAGGAAGGCTGAAGTATGTTCCTTTTGACCAAACGTCTGTCTTCTGCATTAATCAATTAGATAGGTCTTAACAGTAGCAAGAATCCTTACAGCATAATACTGGCATCCTGCCCTCCTTCTGAATGCACTTGCTCCATCAGGATCATTTTCTTCTTCTGGCTCAGACACCGGTGAGGGTACCTAGGGGGCCAAAGCAGTTTGATTTAAAAACACGCTATTATGCCACCTTATTATAACTGACGAGTACTCCATTTGCTCAGTTTTAGCAGTTCATTTATTGGACGCTTAATAAAATAAAATAAATTCCCACCAGCCAGCATCTAAGGAACGGTGAAGCAAGTTTTGTGAACTTGGGGGTCTGTAGAATTGTTTTTCTCCATTAGCCCCCCTCCCATATCCCGCAGAGACTATGTTTAAGAACCGTTCTTGAGAGCCTAGGAGGTGCCAGCTGCCCAAACACAAAAAGGGCACCAGGCTCATCTAAGCCCTTTGTAGAAGCCTCAGCCCTTTGGATCCCAGTGACTGTGGCATGACATTCCAACAGAAACCTATGGTGAAAAGGCAACGTATTTTTAAAAACTTTTTTAAAGTGACAAATATTTCTATTTTACACAACTTTTTCCTTTTCTCTCTGTCAATATAACTTAGTTGACACGTATTACCTGTGGAAATTCATCTTCATCTGAACTGTGGAAGTCATACTGTTTGATATCACTTTTACTGATCACAGGCAAAGGCTCAGTAGTGGGTTGCTGAGGATTTATTACACTCTCAGTTTTAGGCTTCTTTGGATACTTCTTCTTTTGACGGACAACATCAGACACTTCCTCTTTTAGAGATGAGTGGTGAGCATGCTGTTGTATACAATAAATTTTGGACAACCCCCCGTTTGTTAATAATTATTCTTATTTCATTAAACAGTCTATATCCTCCACCACCCTTCCAATTTCACTATGGTTCAGCTTTGTTCATGAACAGGTTGCCTAAAGAATAAAGTTTATATAACTCTGAACAAGTATTTCTTTTACAAAATTTAATATTAAACAACTCGCACATATAATATTCAGTATCCTTTACTGTGTTCTGCACTAACTTTTAAAAGTACTCAGCAAATTTCTAAAAAGCTGGTGTCTTGAACACTTTCCCCCCGCTCAAAGTTTGATACTTTGTGGCAGCAGAGAACAAGGCAAGTACGAACCAAATGGAACAGTGATAGGTGCCTACAATGTAATAACCACTAGATGTCATCAAAGTTAAACACAAGAGAGAAACGTTTTAAGGATTTTGATTTAAAATATTTGAAAATGTTTAGTTCTTTTCTAAAAAGAACCATCTAAAAGTAAGCCAATTCTAAAAGCTCGGCAAGCATGAGTCTCTATGAAGTAATTGCAACTGTTACCATTACAGTGATTTGAAGACCGTGCTGGAAGATTATTTCTCTACTAATATGAAGCAAATTTTTAAAAGTGTCTGGATAAATTAGCTAAAATTAACTGCCAAAAAAGCTTTAATCTGCAGTTATCTCTTGTAAGAGGTCTAAAGGAAGAAACAATTTTTATGTTCTTTACCTCTATAACCTGAAAGCATTCTAAAATGCAGCAATGCCTCCAGCAAATGGCTTCATATACAACTAGAAATATAGCCCTTTCTAATTAGTTGCATAAACCAAGAAGCACAGCACACCTTCTCAGCTCCTGTGCTATTGATTTTTGAACTGCTAAAATGAAAAAAGATATACAGCTGACTACAAACATCAGGTATTGCTATCTGATGTACATACAACTTAAAATAGATTTTTATTTCTGCTTTCTTCTGACATTATAGAAAATAATTATTACTGCATATACATCACACTTTCCACATTACAAAAAAGGACAAAGTAGCCAGGGTAATTACCGTATTTTCGCTCCATAAGACACACTTTTTTTCCTCCTAAAAAAGTAAGGTGCAGTGTCTGTGCGTCTTATGGAGCGAATGTGTGGTCCCTGAAGCCGAATTGCCCAGGGGGTGAAAAGCAGATTGTGCTTTTATATATAATATATATATATATCTAAAGGCTAACAAGAGGGAAAGAGGAAGCCGCTCAGCAGCTGATTGCAAGAGATTGGGGAGGGAGATAAGGGATGCTAGCTCCCTTCCGCCCCCCCCCCGGCCTCCATTGTTGAATGTTCTGGAGAGGGAGGCTGTTTGTTTCCCCAGCAACATGTGACTGGCTGATTGGAGTATCTGGCTGATTAGATTATCAGAAGCTGCAGAACTGTGAGTTGAACAGGATTTTTTCCCTTTGCAAACAACTTTGAGCTGATCCTTTAAAAATGGGGCTTTTCCTCTTTGCAAAAGAAGCTGCACAACTGTGAGCTGATCCCCCAAACGGGGCTTTCCCCCTTTCCTCCTCAGAAAACTAAGTGCGTCTTAGGGTCAGGTGCATTTTATGGAGTGAAAAATACGGTAATGGTCATGAAGTCATTTACCTTAGCTTTACATTCTTGAACCTTGTGATGATTTCCATTATGAAGAGCTGCTGGAGTGGTGTTCATCTCTTTTTCAGTTGTATTAAGTTTGACTTCGTTAAGTATTTCACCTCCATAATCACCCAAATGGTATCTTAACAAAAAAGAAAAGTAATTATTGCTAATCATTAATGAAATACTTTAAATATGTGAAGTGCTTTAAAATATTTTGTCTTTATTGTTACAGGAACCCAGCAAGGCATGTCATCATTGCTTCCTATTTACAAACTGAGAATGGATATGTTTGATATAGGATAGAACACCCCATGTGCCAAGTGCAACATTCCACCAAATATACTATATTCGCTCATCACTGCACTTCAACTAAAACATATTATTTTATGGAATTCAAGTGGAACCTCTTTAACAAGAATGGAAGAAAAAATTACCTTTTCTCCACAACTTCCAATGTCAAATGTAACAACTCTCGTTTTGTTTTCTCTCGTCTCTTAATCATCTCTAAAATTGTTATGGCTCTACTAAACTCCCTTCTTAATTTCAGCATTTTCTCATAAGAGGCTTCATCATTTTTTCGGTTCTGTTGGAGAAAAAATATTAATAGTAAAAAGCATATATGGAAGATGTAGTCGTACGGAGTTTAAATAATTGCACTTTATATTGAACCACTGACATTTAAGGTTGGGTCCAAACTATGTTCGGGTAGCATTCTGCTTCCACAACAGTAATCCAGAACAAGGTAAACTTCACCTCCCCAGTCAGAAACATCCACAGAGCCTATGCCTTGCCGGAATCGAGTCCATGACTATAGGCACTTGGTTCAAGACTTCTACTGCCTTATCCAAGTTAGATGAAAAGGAGGTAAGCCAAATGTCAGCAATGCCCTCAGCCCAAATTTACAAATGGTTTTCCCCAGCAATGTCATATAGAAGTTAAATTGAGAATGATACAGAGAGTGACAGTCTATAATATAATTGCCATGGCACAGAGCAGTCCCCCAGCATCACTTTCTGGAAGGAATCTGCCAAGTAGGATCAGAAACACCAGAGCAAGTGGTTTTCAATATCAAGCTTGGCCAGTGAATCTCAAAAGACACTAGTCCATGTCCCTGAAAGTCCAAGAAATTTAGCATGGTCACACTTCTCCATCCTTCTTCCAGCAAATGTCATCCCATAGGGTGATCAAGGCAGTTTCAGTTCCAAGCTGGAACTGGCCTAAAGCCAAATTGAGATGACTCTTAAATAGTGTCATCTAAAACTGAAAACCCACTATTTGCTCAAGCTACTTCCTTAAAAAGGAAACATTTACAACTGGCCTATAGAATATTTATTTATTTCCAAAATGCAAAAACAAACAACAGAAATCAAAATAAACAAAAGTTATATCTTTTAACATAATCATCAGGGCCACGGAATATTGATACAGAGATCTGGGCATTCGAAATCCAAGGAAATGTGACTGAATTGTTTCAAAGAATGGACTGCAGAAAGTGACAAGAGAAGGGAAGCTAAAGTCTTGAACAAAAACTGTAAATTAGGATCCACTTTGAAGGCACACTGCATTCATGTACTATAGTACTCCAAAAATTAGAATGAGAATGTGATTAGACCCATGATCTTTATTTTATTAATATTCTAGCTAATATTACTTAAAAACTTCCTTACTGTAATCTTGATTAGGAGTTAGGTAAACAGATTTTAGCAGACAATGCAACATTTTCACCTTTTGTCCTTAATAAGACAAAGAATTTGTGACATTTAACCTTTGGAAAATAGCAGTTTGGAAAACTGCAGAACTGAGTTACCTTTCTTGTCTGCATTTTCTCTGTTCTCCTCCGAAATGCCACGTATGGATCATTGTTGGTGGAGCCGTCTCTTTTTTCTTGCTTGATTTGGGGGATGAGGGAAGGCCCTCTGCAGTTCTTACGTTTTCTTACCCAGTAGTCATAGACAGCCTTAATAAGGTAATCATCCTCATTTAGCAGCAACTTAGCTTCCTGAAGTGTTACAAGCTGGAAAAGATATAAAAACATTGTTGTGTAACACAAAGTATTATTTTAAAAGTTGTTCTTAACAATAATCCAGGATGAAAATTTTGATAAGGACATGTAACACACAATCCTCTACAATGTATTAGCTATTAGAACTTTGGTTTCTTTATACAATTAGTACTGCAAGGTGTGAAGAGAGCAATGTGGCATGACTTTACAGCTTCAAAAAAAAGACCTTTTGCACAAAAATTAGACATCAGACATTTTATGACGAAATACTTCTTTAATACTACAAATTATTCATCGGTGTCTGAAATGCAGTGTCTGTATCATTTAGTTCCTCTGTAGCAGCAGACAGTTATTTTGGCTGCAGGTGCACATATTTCCATACTGTCAATATAGCAATAGAAACTAGGAGGTACCTTCAGGTGATTTGGGTTGGTCAAAATATTTCATACCTCAACAAGCTTATCTTGCTAAGCGATTAAAGGCTAAAATGATGCCTACACTTGTGTCAAAATAAATCTATAATTTCTATTCTCACCAGTTCCATAATCTAGACCCTGCCTAACCTACCAATTTCTCTGAAGAACAGAGTTGTTCCAGGGAATACAGATCCGGACCACCCCTGAGCTACACTGGAATTGCCTGAGTTCTGTCTACACTCCTTGAGTGAATGGTCTCTCCATTCCAAGCAGCAAAACAAATAAGCTAGTAAGTCTATTAGGTATTTAAAATGATTTACATATTTTCTTCACTCAGTCCTTAGGAGCACACCCAATGAAAGTAAGTTTTATTCAACTAAAGGAGGAAAAGCAAACTGGAAAATGTCAGTTCATCTTTACATAGATAAAATTATTGAACTTTAGTGCTGTGGAATCTAGGCTGCTAAGCTTTTTTCCTTCCCACACAATGATTTTGGTGGGATTGAGGTATAAAACTAAAGAACTAGGGTAAAAGGGATATTTTATAATAAAGAATGAGAACAGCTCACAGCCGCAGGAAACAAGAGTTTTCAGAAAGCCTTCTCTCGTAGTCAAAATGAGGATATCAACACCCAGCGGCCCTATTCTAACTAAAAGTAGTCACACTTATATCCCATTAAAATTAATGGGGCTTAAGTTAGCTGTAACTACTTTGCCTCACAGACTTTATGGCAAGTAGATGAGCACACGTGCCTCACAGACTTTAATGGGACTTGAGTGCAACTAACTTTTGCTGGGTTGAGACAAGTACTTTAGAGAAACATGATGATGCTTCAGACCACATTACCCTGCAATTCTGAGTCTTTACAAAAGCTACCCTATAGGTCCCAAAATACTGATTTCTGATGCACTGTGATGTACTATAGACATTCCTAAGTGCTCCTAAGAGCTGCATATTGTAATCCCAGGTGTTTCCAGAAATCCGTATGTTTGGTAAAGTAAGAGAGTTTGACATTCTGGGACTGCTCTTGTTAAGTTTCCTTCTCTGAAAACACTCTAACACAGTGATTCCCAATTGGGGGTCCACGGACCATTGGGGGTTCGCGTAATTCACCCAGGGGGTCCTTAGCACCATTCACATAACAAAAATAACCAAGTATCCCCCCCAAAAAAAGTAGAGGGTCCATGGCTTGGCTTTTGAAAAACATGGGGTCCATAAAGGTAAAGGGACCCCTGACCATTAGGTCTAGTCGCAGTCGACTCTGGGGTTGTGGCACTCATCTTGCTTTACTGGCCAAGGGAGCTGGTGTACAGCTTCTGGGTCATGTGGCCAGCATGACTAAGCCGCTTCTGGCAAACCACAGCAGCGCACGATGTGCTTGATGTGCTTTTGAACTGCTAGGTGGGCAGGAGCTGGGACCGAACAACGGGAGCTCACCCCTTCGCGGGGATTCTGACCGTCGACCTTTTGATCGGCAAGCTCTAGGCTCAGTGGTTTAGACCACAGCGCCACCCGCGTCCCTATGGGGTCCATAGTACTTAGCTAATTGGGAACCACTGCTTTTTAAGATATTGGCTGTGTTCACAAATAATGCTGAACCATGGCTTGCCCACTCCACCCTTCCCTCTATTCCTCCTGTTTAGTGGGATGAGGACTTCTGTGGAGATTAGTTTCGTTTTCAATGAATGTTGGCTTGTTGTGTCATATGAACCAGGAATTAAATCTAATAGTTTGCAGTTACCTTAGATTAAAATTGCTTGAGTTTACTGTAAGTTTGTTTGTAAAGCTGTTGCATACACAGGCACAGAATGCACTCTTAAAGCTGCAACAAGTAACTTTTTATGGGGTGGCAGGATGAACTGGTTCTTAAATTCTGTCAAGGTTCATTGGCTTCAGGCACATCTGATAACAATGCTAATTATAACAATATCAAGGATTTTATAAAAATCTTTTATTTCACTTTTTGAGATTTTGAGAATAGTAACTGGATACCCAGACATCAACTAAACAGAACCTCTCCATTATGATTATATGCCTGAAAATGTAAAGCTGCTTTTGACACAAGTTACACATTTGTTCTATATATCTGAGCTCAAGACACTTGAGCTCTATTGTTCTTTGTTTGCACAAACAATTATTTCTTTGAAATGAAAACTGATCACTTAATGAAGTTAACTACTTCCTTGGAAGACCTTGCTTTTCAGCCAATAATGATTTAATAGCACCTACACAGAAACTATTACCATCAGCTACTTTTCCTATACGAAACGTATTTCATGGGCAACTTTCCAGTTCCACATGTTCAAATGCTTATTCTGGGATCCTGCACATGCTCTGCTGAATTAGGTTTAATGCCATCCAGTGCCTGAGAATGGAAGACTGAACTTTTGGCAGTTTGGACGAATACACACAGTCAAAATGAACCAATATTCAGCACAAATCTCTAAGTTGTTCCATGCTCTTTCACGGCCTCATTTTCTTCACAAGAAAACAATGATTAATTAACTATCATTATTTGGACAGTATCTGAAATTTACACTAGTTGCTATCTTATTTACACTTTAGAAGATGACACTGTATGATTTATATGGTCAAGTCCCCCCTTGCAGAAGAAATGTGATCCTAGCATCAATTATGACAGTCTGCTTTATAATGAGAGGCACTATAAACTACTATTTAACCAGCCAATTGAAGTACAGTGGTACTTTGGTTCTTGAACACAATCCGTTCCAGAAGTCTGTTCGACTTCCAAAACGTTCGCAAACCAAGGTTTGGCTTCCGTTTGGCACAGGCACCCTGGAAACAATAGCCAACAGCTGCATCGGACGTTCGGCTTCCAAAAAACGTTTGAAAACCAGAATACGTACTTCCGGGTTTTCAGCATTTGGGAGGCGAAATGTTCGAGTACCAAGGTGTTCAAGAACCAAGGTTCCATATCACTTGACACAACAAAGAAACTTTCCCAGCTCCAGGTTATGAATAGAATGGCTCCAAAAATCTTTGGTTTTTGATGGCTCTAACCACACCATTTGTCTAAATTGTTAGGGCTCATATAACAGAATAGCAGTTAGTGCTTCAAGAAGATGTGAAATCTTTTTATTACGCTCGTTCACTAGGCATTTCTAAAACTATTGTTGGAACCACAGAAGAATACACAAATATAGAATGATTCCTCAAGGTACAGATAAAACTTTAATTCAACTTTGAATATGGTTTCGTGAGATTCAGGTGACCCTCATGCCGCCTATATTAGAACTTGTGCTTCTTGAATTCGTTGGAACAGAGCACTGAGCAAAATTTTGCATCCACTGTAGAACACATTGCCCTGTGAAGAATAATAGTCCCCTCTCTTTTCTTTCATCAGTTGGTAAAAACCTTTTCATTTCAGCAGGCCTTTGCCTTGCTTTGTACTTGATGTTTTGTTTATATTTTAACCTTGCACAATACCTGCCTCTATTGTATTTTTAAAATAGTTTAACTGAATGATTGTTTATGATAGTGTGATTTAGATTTTTGTAAATCACAAGGTGGAAGTGAAATTTCTAAATAAAGAAATATCAGTAAGAAAAAATTGGAAAGCTTAAAATGAATACTTTTTTGACAATATAATGAAACCAAGGATTTATAGTCTATTGTGTAAATTGACGTGTCATGTTTTTCTTTAAATTGGAGAAAAGCTTTTAGCTTGACAAAAGGCATGCTGTGGTCCTTTCTACAGCAGCATTAGTAAATCCTAGCTAAAGTAATTTTCTGCTCACCTCCTGGATTTTGCACCTAGGCATGACTCAAGCATCACACAAACCATGTAACTACTGTCTATAAGGACCCTACATGCAACATTAAATGAGAGGCACAGAGGGCCTTATCCCCCCACAGCTGAGATAGGCATTCAATACAACCTCCCAACAAGCAAGAGGAACTGGTAACAGATAAAGGAAAGCTCCATAGACTAGTAAAGCTTAAGGCTTTATTAATGAGATATAAATAAATAAATATTTTTTATTTATTTACATGCAACCCATCTGACTGGGTTGCCCCAGCCACTCTGGGCAGCTCCCAACAAAGTAAATAGTAAAAATAAATAAAGACATTCACATTAAGGAACTCTTATCAAAATTCAACTTTATTAGTGAAATCTTAGATGAATAGTGCTTTGGAAACCGTAATACCTGATTAGAACTAGCTTTCTCAAGCCTGTCTATCATAATTTCAAACTGCAGTGGTTTGATTTCCATCTTCCGATTGAGCCTATTTAATAATGTCTCATCTTCTGAGTCCATATCATAATCAGGTTGCTCATTGTCCAGATTAAAAGCTGAAATAAAAAGGGGACAGAAACATACTTTAAAATACCATGTGAAATGGACATGCATACTAACAACAATCAGCTGGAAATGAATAAAATGTCAACTAGTTCAAACAGCTGCTCTCAAAAGGCAGGACTTGTTTATTGGAAAACTTCCTCTTCCACCAAAGACGATACAGAAGATCAGGATCAGTACACCATAAGAACAGAGCATCTGTGCTTCTGAAAGATACCCACAAAAAAATGGCTCATGCTGACTCAAAAAAGTGACCTACTGTGCACAATACAAAGAAAGGCAAAATAATTTGGGGGCTACTAGACTAACAAGACTTAAAGAATAACAAAGAACAGAGCACAATTTGGAAAAACTTTCCCCTAATGTAAGATGATAGCTATCTTATCCTACCACATAATATGAATATATGTTAAGACACCCTATCTTAATGGCATTAATACCCTTTAATGCCTTAAAGGATAGCTGGACACTTTTTCCAAATACCAGTTCTCAAATTACAATGACAAAAAAAGGAGGGAGCCCTTATGACATCTACAAGCCGTATCCTTGGATGCATTCAATTTTAATCAAATTAGGACCCCCCCAAACCTTCTAAAGCAGTAATGAAGGGGCTTTCACAATCAGCCACTCTTATCATTCAAACATTGACATTTACTTGTTTGGAAGGTTTTCATAATCTCAACAACAGCTGGATGATATAAATAAATCTCACTTTCTTATTCCATGATTATTTTTTAAAGGAGGTTAGATTATCACCTATCAGAGATGACTTAATCCTTCTACTTGCAGAAGACTGGTTAAGGTAATAATCAAGATTATTCCAATTCTATGAAGTTAAGGTTCATATTTATTTATTTTTCTTTCTCTAGTAGTAACTGTTTTTATCTCCAATACAGTTCACATTATGCTAACCTCCCACACTAGGCATAAACTTAACTTGTCCATAAGTGTTCAAGAGCATGCAACAAACAAGAAGCTCATCCACAATCTTGGAAGTAGCAAGTATACAAAACAAGAAACAGCACCACTCCCCTGAGAAATTCACAGAAAGGGCATAATGAAAACTGTCATTCTGTTCACTCATGCATCTGTCAGTAAGAGATGCCATGGTAAAGCCTATACTGAATGGATTGTTCTAATACCAAACACAATACCTGGCAAATGACTGGATCCATATAACCCTTCGTTCCCACTAAGGGTGAAATTCTGCATTCAAGGGTCCAAAATGGGTGGCCAGCAAGCTGAACTGAAAAGATCTGGACAAATGTCAGAGCCAAGGTGCCACTGTTAAAAATGCCCTATTCTTGGTCCACACCTGCCTCACATCACTGAAGACCCCAAAGCAGGATCTCTATGAATGACTTGGACATATGCTATTGTGTATTTGTTTGGATAAAACCATAATTCTGAACCACAGAAAATGGTTTTACACCTTCCGGTGTATTTTACTATTTCTGTCTTCATCAGTAGTAAGAAGCAAAATTGTTTCTGTCAATGTGAATTATATGCAAGATAATCTAGAATCTCATCCACAAAACAAATATAGAAGAATGGTTAGTTCCCAAAAGGCCTTCCTACTTCTCATAGAATGAGGAAATTACATTACTTCTTTAACCTAAAAGTACTACTGCACATTTTTTGTCAGCAGCCACTCAGTGGATTTGACATTTAATGCAAAAGAAAAAAAAGTAACAATGAACTTACGTTGGATATGAATGAACTGTTTTGGCTGTTTAAACTCTCCTTTGTATAGACGATTGTAATAGTTGACATTACTTTCTGCTTCAGGAACTGGAATAACCATGTTCTCTTTCTTTTCTCTGAAGACTTGCTGTGCTGAGATAGCTCGTTGCAAATGGTGTTCCTAAAAAGAAGGTAATAGTTGAGATGTCACTACTGCACTATAGAAAAACAACTAGCACACTATCCTGCCTTATCATGCAGAAAATAATAAAATTCGGGAAAAGCTTAATTTCAGAATATTTCAATAGGTCGCTTCTCTTTGAGAAAAATATTTTTACTAAACTATTATATATATTCAAGGGAAAGTCTCATTCATCCTTCTTCAATGAACCCACAGGTTACAGTTAAAAACAAAACCAAAACTTTAGAGAAAGATTGCTCTCCTTGCGTTGCCAAGTAAGAATACCCTGCAGGCAAGTAGACAGGTAATCTTCATAGAAACTATTTTTTCTTCTTCTGTTAAACCACACATAAATACTATAAATATGTGTGAGTATGAGGACTAGTAAGCATATTAGTGGGTTAATTACTTTTGAGAGTTTTTTTTAACAAGGCAGCTGTAATGAGAAGATATTTGGCAAAGGAAAAGGGAAGAGATTTTATGAAGTACTTTCCAAATGTGTGAAAGATGTAAAGGGCAAAAGCCCCTGCTCACTTTCCACAACTGAAAACCATGAAGGCAGACATAGATTGCAAGTTGATTAAATTAAAAAAACTTGTACCATGCAATGCCTCAGAAATAGGGTCAGTGAAGGAACTGCTGGATCCTAAACCTACCCATTTGTTAGAGAGGGGCCCTGGGGTAGTGGCTCTACCCCACAAGAGGGGTAGAGCCACTACCCCAGATGAATACGCCCTACATATATCGTCACCTACTCCCACCCTCATCTCCCACCCCCTATCTATCTCGTTTTCCCTCTTTCTTCTTGGTGTCTTAATAAATGAAACTGAATTGCAAAAATGATACATGTTAAAATATGAGAGGCACTGAACACACCTTTGTAATTCAAGAAACCTTTAATAATTATAGATTAAGTTTTTAAAATCCACAATGAGGATCAGATCTTTCTCTTTTTTCAGTACATGAATATTTTAAAGCAAAAATGTACTAAATACATTAATTATGAATCCCCAAACAGAATAAGTGTTCCCTGCTTCATCACTTAAACTCTTATACTTCAAATAATAAACACCTTTGCAAAAAGATAATCCTGAATTTGCCATAATTTCTTTTAAATCTTCATTAACCACATGCATCACACACTGTGCTTGTGCTTCAGATAATAAATTTCCAAGATTTCTTATAGAAATGTTTAAGTGGACTCTTAGGTTAGTGTGAAACATAATTTACCTTATACCAAATCAGACTACTGGTTGGAGGAAAAATGTAACTCACATTGCTTTCAGAGGAAGGGGATCAATAATTAAAGCCATTCTATAAAATGAGATTATTAAATAAATTCAAGGAAGAAAAAGCTTGTGTCATCCATCTACTGACCATGTTCAGACTGTGGTAAGTGTGATGTGAAGAATCATAACCTCTGTCTGAATACACATGCTCACCTCCCACTCAGCTAAGGAGGAATTCAAAAACTTTTGCTTTTAGTCAACCTTCACTTTTCAAACTGTTAAAACAAGGAATTATTAATACAGTACTATGTTTAGTTTCAAGGGGCAAATTTCTGAAACTGAAAGTTTAATGTTTGCATTGTGAGCTTAAAATTACAGAATGAAATATAGCGACTATACAAAAGTGTAAGAAAGAAATGCTTTCCAGTTCTGAAAACCATTACTCCCCAATTAATGTGCATTTATTTATTGTATCTACATAGTAGATTTAGAGGCTGCCCTTCAGCACCAGACCCCCAGGGTGGTGATATGTGAAGCTCACACATTAATCACATGCCCCATCTAGTCCTGAAAATAACATTCCATTTCAAATCTGTTTGTTGTATTATGCTCTGAATAAAACTCTTATGAATGATATCTCATCATACAAAAGCAACATTTGCAAAACATGGATACTCAGAGGCTAACTGCATAATAGAACAAGCAGAACTTTCAACAAAATGTTTCAGAGTGGAGTGCTCCTCTTCACTTCTGTGGTCAGCTGTGCCCCCCTACGGGTACTCCATTCTATATACTGCACACTGTTAACTCTCTTATCAGTCAAATTTGTAATTTGTCATGAGAAACTCAATAGACAATTCAATGGGAAAGAGGGTGGCTAAGTTTACTTTCCTCTTCCTACCCTGGATCTTTTTTCTTGTGTGTCATGTCTTGCAACTGCAGGCTTGCAGGCAGGGACTATCTTGTTTTAACTGATTTTACATAAGCCACTCTAGGGGGCTTTTTGGCTGAAGGGTGGGATAAAATACTATAAATAAATAAGAAAGGAAGAAAGATGCACATGAATAAGAAATTACACACCATTTACAACGGCACAAATTTACATGCAACTTACCTTATGCCTATTAAGAGACTAATTTATAGTGTAATAAGGTTAGAAATTGAGGAGCATATACTGCCCTTCTTAGATTCCACCTCAGGGGCAATCATAGAACCTGAGCCTGTGCCTCCCTCAAACCACCAGTCAGTGGCTCCTAAAGCAGGTTTGACACCTTTAAGGCAAAAGGCTCTACTAATCAGGGGTTGGCCTAGATGTACAATATTACTAAGGCTCAGCCAGGGTTTGCCGGTTGTCTGAATAACATTCAAGTTTGCCTTCCAGCCTTGGAGCTATCCAGGGTGCTACCCATTTTGTTTCTTCACCTTTTGGCCCTGACTGCAGCTTGCCTGACTTTGCTAATAATCATGACCTATCCTCTGCTATGTCTCACTTTTCCTTAATGAAACCTGTCCTCTTCTTTACTTTACTTTACTTACTGAACCTTAATGTGGAAGTGGTGGTACAGGACCTTGCCACAAATGCCTAGAACACGCCTCCCCTTCAGGCTAGAACTCTATCTCCCAGCTGGGACCACTGGGAATGTAGAGGAGGGAATTAAAAAAACAGAAAACAGAAAAGGTCTACTCTATTTAAGCGTTAAAGCACAAACATGGACTTTGTTATATATATAAGCAAAATGCTAAATTATTTCCCCTGCCATGGGGAAAGGAGCCTAATTTGCCTTTCCCGTTCAAGTTAAGACTTGACCCTTGACCATTAAAAGAGTTTGTGTGTACACATTTATACCACTTAAAATAACAAATATCTCTAAGTAATTTACAATAAAATACAGTAACAATAAAAATGCAAATATCTTTCAGTAGATTTATTAAAAATAAGATAAAAGCACAACTGTATACAGTGTTACAAATAAAACTGAGCAGAGTACAAAACAAGACAAAAAAAACATATAAGAGTCAGAATCTAGGAGAGCTTGAGTGTACTTAAATCTGTTTTAAAATCATTATTCTCTCCACTTCTCTCCACTGAGTTACCCAAGGGGAGGCATTCCAAAGGGTGAAGCTTTTGCTGGGAAGGCCCACTTTTACACTGCTTTCAAGTGACAACTCACTGGTCGTGGAATGACCAGCAAGGTTTCCCCAAAAGATTTTCAACACTGACTTGGTGTGTATTGCAGGAGACTGTCTGCAAGGTATCTTGGTCCCAAGTAGGTTTTTAAAAAATATTTATAAGCTATAGTTTAATAAAAAATGAAAGTCATATATATCATACAAAACATCCATAACTATCACTTTGTTAAAAGAAAAGGCATGTTTCAAATACTAGATTCCTGCTAAACCTCTACTGGCACTCCTGCTGCACTAAAGGCTCTATCCCTAGTAAAGGCCAACCAGATTCTAAGTCAGGTGTGTGGGGAATCACAAGAAGTGCCCCATTACAGGATGTCAGTGACTGAGGTGGAACACATGGGGTCAAATGGCCCTTAAGGCAGTTTAGGGCTTCGAGAATTAATACAAGTTGAGCCAAATCGGTAGCAAATTGGTTTAGGACTTTAAATGCCAACAACAAAACCTGGCTCAGTACCTAATAGGCAGCCTGCACAACTTTTTCAAAACTACTGTAATATGTGTAAAGCTGGGTGTCACACTAAGCAACCCAGCAACTGTATTTTACACTAGTTGCAATTTCTGAACCAACTGTAAGGGTAGCCTCATCAGGTTACCAACACTAGTCCTGTCTAGGGACAGCCATAGTTGGCACCAACTGCAGTTGGTGTGCCAAGTGCTCCAAACACAGCAGTGTACCTAGCAGCACCTTTAATACATACACCTGCTTCTTCAGAGGAAATATAACCCTATAGAAAGTTAGTACACAACCCAATTGTCTGAACCACCCAGCCATAGGGCCTCCATCTTGTCAGGATATGGTCAAAAGTTATTAGCACTCACACAGTCCATGAGTGCATCCAGGTACCAGCGTTCAAAACTCTCATTGTTCTGGGCCCATTCTGCAACAGGGAATTTCATTAATGAGAACAGTTTCTGAGCTCTGGGAGCAGTACTGTGCTAAGATTTCAGATTAAAATTGCCACTGCTGGAACAAAAGGAGGACCTTTTTCTGCCTCCCCACTTCCAGCCACTCTCTGAGGGGAAGACAGGGGAAGAATGGCATTTTTTTTGTTTTGTTTTTTGCAGTCTTCAGATAATGACTAGACTATACAAAAAATGAATATAAGATTCTAGCTGCAGTTACAGTGGTACCTCTACTTACGAATAACTCTACTTACGAATATTTCTACTTACGAATGGAGCTCCGTCCACCATCTTGGATGCGGTTTAGATAGGATTTTTTCTACTTACGAATTTTTAGATAGGGTTGCTTCTACTTACGGATTTTTCTCCCAATGCATTCCTATGAGATTCGAATTTTTTCGACTTACAGATGTGTGTTCAGAACGCATTAAATTCATAAGTAGAGGTACCACTGTAATTCATTTTCGGCATTGTATTCTTGTAATAAAAAAAGCATGCCTAGACATTCCGTTGCAGCACCCATAACCTAGATTTAAGCTGTCATTTAGCTCCTAGCTTTCATATCACAGTTTCCAACACTGCCAGGTACTGCTTTAGGGTATGCACCCCTTCTCCAGATTCAGATAAACAGAGTAGAGTATCACCAGCATACCAGCAGCATGTTGCCTTATCTCTTCTAACAACCACTCCCTATGACCTCATACAGAAATTAAATACAACTGGGGACAAGATGGTGTGCTGTGGCACCCCACAGCACAACTGCCAGGGGGCTGAGGTGCAGTCATCCAAACCCATAAGGAGTGAAACAGTCTCTCTCCCCCCCCCCCCCACCTACAGAAGCAGTCCAGGAGGATATTGTGGTTAAGCTATCAAAAGCTGCTGAGAGTTCCAGGAGAATCAACAGTCACTTTCTTCCTGTTCTTCTCTTGAAGGTCATCAGAGTGACCAAACCAAATTTTGTCCACCAAAGCAAGGGTTTAAGTCATACTGCAATGGGTCAATAAAATCATTTCATCCAAGAACATATGCAGCAGAACTGGCACCATCCAGTGGAATACATGGATCAGAAAGGAATTCAGATTTGCTATAACTGTGGGGTCCAGACAATATCCCCTGGCTCAGGAAGGTTAAGAGCAAACATTTTCAACATATTGGTTAACATACTGGTTACATGGGTAGACAAGCTAAGGCCCAGGAGCCGGATTCGGCCCAATCGCTTTCTAAATCCGGCCCACGGACGGTCCGGGAATAAGTGTTTTTACATGAGTAGAATATGTTCTAGTAGAATTGGTTCAATTTTTTCCCCAAAATATAGTCCAGCCCACCACAAGGTCTGAGTGACAGTGGACCGGCCCCCTGCTGAAAAAGTTTGCTGACCCCTGGGTTAAGATATAACATAGTAATTAAGAGCAAACATTCTTAACAGCAGTGTTCATGTAACTTGGATGGAGATAGGTGGCTGAATCAAATGGTGTCCCTTCCCATTTCACTGACAGATGAGATTCTACTTCCCCAGCCCTCTAAATATGGTCAAGAATGGGAGAGAGACCCTTTGGAACAGTATGGAAACAGGAAATCGGTGAAAGTAGCTCTCCACCCTGTTCTGGTGACAAGAGCCTCTGGTAGATCAAAAAAAAAACCTTCCAGCAGCATGAAGAACACCCGTTACACATGCTTAGAAAATTGAGATAATTTAAATCTGTTTTAATATTTTAACTTTTGCATATTTTAAAGTGGGGGTGCACTATTGTATCTTTTGTAAACAGCTTTAAGTGTGTATATTTTTAATGAATGAATGAATGAGCCCGATGTGATGCCCTTCTTGAGTAGTATTTTTGCCTAGTTGGAATGAAATGTGATAATAGTTCTTGAGTGTTTAGAGCTGTGAATGTGTAAAAATACCTGACTTTTGTATGAAGAAATTTTGGAATGTAACTGTCGGGGACCTTCCTACAGGGAACCTCTCCCCATCCTGCTGACCAGCACTTCGCCCAGTGAGAGCAGCAGCAGCGGGTCAGGTGGGGGGGGAATGAGGAAGTTAGCGGGATGGAGGAGGCAAGGCTCAGCGATGTTGGAGAGCCCTTGCACTGCCTTGACCAACAGGTGGAGGGCAACAGGCAGCCCCTTCCGGCGCCTGAATTAAGGCGCGCCACTAAACGTAAGGTCGGGAGGAGGCGTTTTGGGGTGCCTAAGCTCTTATGCTGGTAACGCAACAGGAAACGTCCACTCCCGGATTCTGCAAGTGACTAGGAGGTCATGTATTCTGCTATCTCTGCACTATAAATACTATGCACAATAAAACCATTAAAGACAGGCACGGACTTAGGTGTCTTTACCCGAGAGTAGCCGCAACAACACCATTACATTAACCAACTGTACAAAAGTAAGAGCCACATCCCTTGCTCCATCCACCACTGGAATGGGGTGTCTGGAAGATTCCCCCAAATTCAATCTGTCACCTCACCACGGTGGCCCAGTTTGCACATCACTCTAAAACATTCTTCTGACAGCAAAGCATACTTCAGAATGCAATTATATAGCCTCCTTGCTAGTGATCCCTGGCTTAGTGCTACTTCTGAATTGGACATCACAGGCTTTTTTTCAGTCATACCATACTCAGTAAGCCAATACAAAACTTTAGCTGCCATTGTGTTTTTCTAGAAGTGAAAATAATCACAACCCCTATATTAATGCAAAAAGCAAGGGAGTATGATTTGTTTCCTTCACACACCAGGTGGGGAGGGCAGACAGCCTAGATCAGCACATTCATTGTGAACCATTAACTTGTTAATGCAAGAAACCATAAGGGCCATAATCTGAAAGGCTGGACTAGATGAATACCAAACCGGAATTAAGATTGCCGGAAGAAATATCAACAACCTCAGATATGCAGATGACACAACCTTGATGGCAGAAAGTGACGAGGAATTAAAGAGCCTTTTAATGAGGGTGAAAGAGGAGAGCACAAAATATGGTCTGAAGCTCAACATCAAAAAAACCAAGATCATGGCCACTGGTCCCATCACCTCCTGGCAAATAGAAGGGGAAGAAATGGAGGCAGTGAGAGATTTTACTTTCTTGGGCTCCTTGATCACTGCAGATGGTGACAGCAGTCACAAAATGAAAAGACGCCTGCTTCTTGGGAGAAAAGCAATGACAAACCTAGACAGCATCTTAAAAAGCAGAGACATCACCTTGCCGACAAAGGTCCGTATAGTTAAAGCTATGGTTTTCCTAGTAGTGATATATGGAAGTGAGAGCTGGACCATAAAGAAGGCTGATCACCGAAGAATTGATGCTTTTGAATTGTGGTGCTGGAGGAGACTCTTGAGAGTCCCATGGACTGCAAGAAGATCAAACCTATCCATTCTGAAGGAAATCAGCCCTGAGTGCACACTGGAAGGACAGATTGTGAAGCTGAGGCTCCAATACTTTGGCCACCTCATGAGAAGAGAAGACTCCCTGGAAAAGACCCTGATGTTGGGAAAGATGGAGGGCACAAGGAGAAGGGGACGACAGAGGATGAGATGGTTGGACAGTGTTCTCGAAGCTACGAACATGAGTTTGACCAAACTGCGGGGGGCAGTGGAAGACAGGAGTGCCTGGCGTGCTATGGTCCATGGGGTCAAGAAGAGTCAGACATGACTAAACAACAACATTCTCCAGAGAATTTTCTAGCAGAGAATATTCTCTGGAGCAGGCATCCCCAAACTTCAGCCCTCCAGATGTTTTGGACTACAATTCCCATCTTCCCCAACCACTGGGTCCTGTTAGCTAGGGATCATGGGAGTTATAGGCTAAAACATCTGGAGGGTCGCAGTTTGGGGGTGCCTGCTCTGGATAATATTCTCACCCCACACCACTACCTGAGGCAAACCGCAAGGGAAGGAGTAATATCTATAGTGGGAACAAGGTTGGGGAGGAGACAAGCAGCAACTGTTCATCAATAGGCTGCTGTAGAGGGAACATGGGGGTTGGGGGCTGCTAAGGAAGCAGCAGATCCGGCCTCAAGGGAGCATGCCAAAGCTGTCACCACCACCATGGCAGCAGCAGTGGGTGATGCATTCCTTGGAGGCTGGATCTGCTGCTCCTGTGGATCCTGCCATCTAAGGTGGTGGCCTCATCTTACTTCATGGGTGGGTCAGCCCTGAGTACAAGCCTTGGGTTCTAGGCATGTGCATCAATTCCAAGAAGTAACACAGGCCTGCCTGAAGCAGGATGTACAAAGGGAACAAATAAGAAATAAAGCAAGTGTAGAATGAAGAGGAGTATGTAACTATGAGTAGGGAAGTACTTAGCTCAGGGGTCCCCAAACTAAGGCCAAGGGGCCGGATGCAGCCCAATCGCCTTCTAAATCCGGCCCACGGACGGTCCGGGAATCAGCATGTTTTTACATGAGTAGAATGTGTCCTTTTATTTAAAATGCATATCTGGGTTATTTGTGGGGCCTGCCTGGTGTTTTTACATGAGTAGAATGTGTCCTTTTATTTAAAATGCATCTCTAGGTTATTTGTGGGGCATAGGAATTCGTTCATTTCCCCTCCCCCCAAATATAGTCCGGCCCCCCACAAGGTCTGAGGAACAGTTCACCGGCCCCCTGCTGAAAAAGTTTGCTGACCCCTTACTTAGCTAGTTTAAAAACAACTACTTTTAAAATGTAAACAATAAAAAGGCAACTCCATCAGGGCTAGATTAGAATAGTGTCATACCTCGGGTTGCGTTCGCTGCGGGTTGCGTACTTTCGAGTTAAGTACTCGGCGAACCCAGAAGTGTTTACTTCTGGGTTTCAGCATGTGCACATGCGCAGAAGCGTTCTGCGCATGTGCACAGAAATGCTCTATCGGCGCTTCGCACATGCGCTAAAGCGCTGCTCAGGTTGAATACTTTTCGGGGTGCAAACAGCACTCTGGAACGGATTGTGTACTCAACCACTGTGCAAAGAGAGAGCATATAATTAGAAAAAACCAAACCTCAGAGAACCTCCGCCTCTGTCCTCTCAGTGGCAGGGGGGGGGATGGGGGTGGAGGAGGGAGGGGGGAGGTCAAACCCAGCTTAAAATGGACCCCTTTGTTTCTCAATGCCCATGGGTACCACTGGTGGCAGAAGTGGTCTTGGGGGTGGAGGGAAAATGAAGGGACAGAGTTTATTTTGTATGTTTTGTCTGTCTTGTTTCTATAAAAACTAATAAAAATTATTATTAAAAAAAGAGAGAGAGAGCATATAATTAGAATCTGAACTTAGATCTCCCAATTGCTAGTGCAGCATGACACTATAGGAAACTAGGCAAGAACATTTTTGCAGTCTCTCTCAACAAAAATAGCTCCACATGCATACACATACTTATACCACATGCTCTCTCAAAGCCCTCGATTAAGTATTCATCCTCGAAAGATTTCAAATATTTAGATATGCCGCAAAACAGACTGAAAGATTCTTAACAGTTCCATTCAATATATGTCTACTCAGGGGAAAAAGCCCATTGGATATACTCTCAGGTTTAAGATAGCAATTTAAATCACTATTCAGTTCTTCAATAAAGTATGCATAGCACCCCCATTTTTGTTAAAGTAACTGCAGAGCTTATTTATTTTTAAAGTGCATAACCTTGGAATCCACAACTCTGTGTGTGTGTGTGTGTGTGAGAGAGAGAGAGAGAGAGAGAGAGAGAGAGAGAGAGAGAGAGAGAGATTTTCTAAGCATATATAAATGAGAGGCAAAGAAATAAATGAATGAAGCACTCTCTACTCAATTGTTATACAGTGGAACCTCGATTTACGAAGACGATCCGTTCCGCGGCTGTCTTCGTAAGTCGAGGTTTTCAGATGTCGAAGTGCCGCTTTGGCGGATGCGCAAAGCGCAATTTCACGCTTCTGTGCAGGTGCAGAATGCGCATGCCGGGCGCGCGTGGCGAAAAGACTTCCGGGGTTGTCGACTTCAGAAGTCGAAACCTTCAGATGTCGAAGCGTTCGGATGTTGAGGTATGACTGTAAGGTATCAAGTAAGCATTCAGAGCTCAAAATTTGCAGTAGACATACTACAATAAGACATAATCTAATTATCTGTGTGACCTAAGAAAGAGGAAGAAAAAGATTAATTTGAATGACCAGTAGCAAACCCAAAACCCAGGGGCAACATTGCCTTCTGGACAATCTGCCAAGGGACACATACCAGTGGTGAGCAGGGCCAAAGGCAAAAATGAGTGGAGCAACAAATGCACTTTCTACTTTTGTATAGTAGGCCACACACTCACACACCCCTCTCTATCCTCCATCCAGGCAGGTAATAAGTATTATCCATGTTCAAGGACACATTCTAGCCAAGCAAAAGCAATCAAAAAGGGTGTGAAGCAGGGCTAGTGAGGAGCATGACCTAGAGGGCAGGCTGGAGAAACCCCACTTCGGGGTGTTCTAGTGACCACTAGAAAAACAAGTTCATAAGAAAAAGAGGCACATAACCCTAAAGCAGGTGTGCCCCCTAATTTCAATAAAGGAATATAATAATGATAATTATTATGATATTATCTATCTATATGTCTATCTCTCAACTGATTAGGTTGCCCCAGCCACTCTGGGCAGCTTCCAAGAAATTACCGTAAAACACAATACAACATCAAACAGTAAAAACTGAACAGGGCTGCCTTCAGATGTCTTCTATAAGTCAGATATGGTGCTTACTCTCCCTTCTAACATTCAGGGTCCCTGCTTCAACTCATGCCATCAGTACTTAACTTGCTTCACCTCTGAAAGGCTCCAAATTCCTCTAAGACACCCCACTTTTGGCTTGGAATTAAACTGATGAAGAGTTCAGTTCAGTTCAGATACAAAATTTGACTGGGAACAGAACTTCTCCTAAGAAACATGCCTGCACAAGATGTTAAGAGAACCTTCTTCTTCCTGCCTGAGGTGACAGGGAGATGACTGGGAAAAGCTCCCTTGTGGTTGTGGCATCCCATTTTTATGGAATTCATTTCCCAAAGAGGCTTGCCTGTTACCTTCTTTAATATATTTTTAGCACAATGCAAAAACAATTTTATTCTCCTGGGTTTTTAACATCAATGTATTTTATTAACAACCTGTTTTATTACTCCATTTTTACCACGCTGCTTTATTTGCTGATGATGTGTTTGTATTTTATAACATAAATATTGAAGCAAAAAGGGAAGCAAAGCAGCAGAGAGTGAGGTAATACGTATGACAATATACTGAACTGAAATCCTATTTTTAAATTTTAAAAAAATTGCTTTCTACTCCCCATCATTTCATCAACAGTCATGCAATCTATGGTATATTTCTTTCCACAAACATCTAAAGGTAAAGGTAAAGGGACCCCTGACCACAAACATCTAGCACCTCCTTTAGTGAGCAAAAGCCAGAAACAAATCAGATACTGTACAGCCAACTCGCATATTATGCATATTCACTTGCATATGAATTCTGCTTTATGCACTTGGCCAAAAAATAAAATAAAAATTAAAAGGGGGAGCATTAGGAACGTTTTGACTATACGTGATTTTGGCTTTATGCGCTATCCCCAGAACATGCCCCCTATGTAAGTTGAGTCGACAGTACAGTGGTATCTCAGTTTTCCACTGTGTTGGGTTTTTGTTTTTGTTTTCCCCCCAATTTTCTCGACTGACTTTGCAATCTCCGCCTTGGTCGTCAAATATTTCAGAAGTCAAACAGTCTTCCAGAATGGATAATGTTTGACAATCGAGGTACCAATGTATAGCTAATTGCAGTAAGGGTTTTTGCAGTTTACCTTGTTGTCAAAAAGGCAGGTGTTTATTATCTTGCTGAAAAAAGACAAATTGTCAAATTCTGTATGTACATACAACATTAATTCCTAGTTCATTTCCACTGCAAAACCTGTGCTGAAGCACACACACACACATGCAAAACACATGCAGAATTGTGTACAAGGCACGGGATCCTGAGCCTCTGTGGTCCTTAGGATACCTCTAACAAGGCTTAGCCTTTAAACTGAAAAACATCAACAAAACCTAAGATGCTTGGATCCCAATATGTGCTCACAGAAGGGGGTTTATATAAGAAGAACTTGACTGTGCCCGGTTTGGGATTCATTCCCAGGAAAGTAGAAGTAAGCTTAGTTGAACTCAGTGGGGCTTATGCATGCACAGATTTCACTTAGCAGATGCAACTTGACTAGTAAATCACTTAAACTACTCATAAATTAGTTGAAAATATATTAAATATAATATATGGAAGTTTCCTTAATATTTTTATTAAATCTTCCTCTTCCTTACATTTTAAGGCCCTCCACCGCCACAGGGAGCCTTGTCAAGGCCCTCTACTGCTATGGAGAAGCACAGCGCACCCTCCACCGCTGTGGGGTGGTATGGTGGGGCCCTCTGCCACTGCAACGAGGCATGGAAAGGCCCTCTGCTACTGCAGGGAAGCGCGGCGCACCCTCTGTCACTGCAGGGAGGTATGCCAGGACCCTCTGCCCTTTGGGGAGGCCCAGCAAGGCCCTCCGCCACCACAGATATATATTGTGATATATCAAGATATCATGATATTTACCTGGTGATATATCATGATGTTGAAAAACTAGATGTCGCCCAGCCCTATTTGCAGGGGGCATTAAAGTGCTCTTCCACCAACTCCCTCCTTCTTCAGCACTTCTTATTAGCAAACCATACAGAACATGTAGCCAAACCCCACCTTAAGCACCCGCTAATCAGGTCAAACAGTGAGCAGTTACCTTACCCAGAAAATTCTGAAGGCACAGGCTGAAGGAAGCAAGCCACTTCTAACTCTCAGTACAGCAGCAGCAAAACATCCAAGACCTAATAATTTTATATGGAGCCCTCCAAGCCACAGTGATGGGTTTGCAACCAAACCAGGGCCAGAAAGACAATTCAAGTAGAAGGTACAGAATTGGTTCTTAGGCCCTAGCTAAGTAGTGGAAACTGTGTCTGCACACAAAGCAGTGGGGGTCCTCATCTCTCAGGTACGAACAACCTAATAGGAAAGCTTTGTCAATGTTAAGAATAGCCAGGGAATTAGAATGTACAGTACATACAACTACTTTAATTTCATATTATTAATCCTGCCTGAATGTGTAGGATAAAATATTTTAATAAATAGGTCTAGTTACAGGTAGGAAGCCGTGTTGGTCTGACGTAGTCGAAACAAAATAAAAAAAAATTCCTTCCAGCCGTACCTTAGAGACCAACTAAGTTTGTCATTGGTATGAGCTTTCGTGTGCATGCACACGGAATTTTTTTATTTTGTTTTAATAAATAGGATAAAGGACACAGTTGCTAGTTGTGCGCAGCAAGGAGCTTCTGGTCCTTTTCAATAGGAGTTAGAGGTTCACTCCAGAAAGCAAGCAGTGGCAGAGGCGGTAGAATAGGATACAGAAACTCTGGGGCAGGAGGCACCATTCTCTCCATGGGAATGGTGTCTTCCTACATGACAGAGGCTGTAACTGCTGCATTCCATTTGACACTCTCCACCCCTGAATCCCTCCCCTGTGGCAAACTGCAACCTGCTTTTTCAATTTCCAAGACAAAATAATAGTAAAAATAATAACAAAAAAAAATCAAACAATGTACATGGCAACTTCTTGTAGGTGATTGAGTAAGGTAAAAAATAGTGCCTTGTTACAAGCACCATTGTAAAGTTGGTTGCAATAAAAATGTTTTTTCTCACAAACATTCCTCAAATTAAATCCACAGGAGTAGTTGGTATCCCCCCATAATTTAAATGTGTTACAAAAGAACTATCAGCTTGGTAACTCCATGTTTCACCCAACCATCCTTCAATGTATGTTGAGTTTCCAGGTAGCAGGTAGTATTCAAATAATGAAAGAAAATTTCTGATGGAATTCACTAGGATGGGGACTCTTAAACTGTCAAAGCAAACCTTCCTAAATTAAGATAGAAAACTATGTCCGGACATGCGTAGAAGCGACTTCCGGTGCCACGCCACGGCTGATCCCGCATTTTTCAGCGGGAGATTTGGCAGCTATGTATAACTGTAAAAACTACTCTGAAAATTTATTATTCCAAAAATGAAACCTTCATCTGGTTGTAAATATTAAGATTATACCAGCAAGAATGAGTCTTTCTGTAAAAAAAATATGATTTAAATCAAGTCTTACTGACTAGTGAATTAAATCAAGTCTTACTGACTAGTGATTTAAATCGTGATTTAATTAATCTACCCTGACCTAAACTAGTTCTTTGGATCATGACCATTGTCATTTGGTCTGTCAAAACTTAAGAAATGAGAGGAGCTAGCCAGATCAATACAAGCAAGAGTCTAGTCCTGGAATTGTGACACTAAAAACAAAGCAAACCTTTAGCAATACAACTGGTGTTCTGGGGGAGGGGGGGGGTTAGAAACAGCAAAGTAGGGGAAAGGCAGATTGAATTATTTAACAATACAACTTCCTCACTCAGAAATAATATACTGGGCATAAACTGACTGTCTCCTGTTGCAAAAATTACAATTTGCTTATTCCATACTTATTTAAAGAGAGAGAAAAGTTTCCAACAATATTTTCCAAACTAGATCTTCCTCTATACCAGATATACTGTGTGAAAAAAGTGGATAGAATATAGCCTTTAATTTGCCATTTGCCCACTCACCAGCAACAAAAAGAAACACTCCATAGAAGAACAAACAGTATGTTACCCATATGGAGGACTCTTGGTCTCCCTCCCACTTTGCAAGCAATTACAAATTTAGGAGGTGTACAGGAGGGAGAGAGGGGAGCAAAGTCCCACTGATAAGGCGTAAGATTCTTAATGCTGCATAGGCTGTTTAATGCTACATTGCATACAACCTGTCTATCTCTACACCCTTCCACTGCATTATGCAAAATGTTCTCTCAGAGTCAAGGGTTTATCTTTTCTGCCTTAAAACGCTCTTTACCATATACAGTCTACCAAAAATGACCCCAACAAAAACTGCCATGGTGGTTGAAAGTATGGCCCATCTCATTCAGCATTCAGTTTCTACTCAAAATATTCACAAGCAGACTACTCCTTATTGTTGATTTT
This sequence comes from Zootoca vivipara, assembly GCF_965207765.1. Classification (NCBI taxonomy): domain Eukaryota; kingdom Metazoa; phylum Chordata; class Lepidosauria; order Squamata; family Lacertidae; genus Zootoca; species Zootoca vivipara. The sequence continues at coordinate 33,358,688 of NC_142582.1, forward strand.
CAGATGTACAGTATACTGTTCCTGAATACTGAAGCTCCATTTCTGCTTTTATGACTATTAACCACGGATAGAACTATTTTTGTGATTTTTGTCCAATACAATTAAAACCTAAGATACTACATTTTATTCTCAAAGTTTAGTGTGTCTTGTGTGAAGTACCTGCTGTTTACTCTTTTGAACCAACTGCCAATATCACTAGAAGATCACAATAACTTGTATTGAGAGAAATAAATACAATTAATCTACGCACTCTCTTCAGGCTGTTAATAATCTTATAAATATTTGTCATGCCTTTTATTGGCTGTCATTTTACTATAAATAAAAAACACCAAAAGCTTTCAGGTGAGGTGCACCAAACCCCTGTTTATCTTAGCTTCCCCTTGTTATGCCTTTTCCAGTTATACAGCAGTTTGTTTGTTTTTCTGGGAGGGGAAGTGGGGGAGACATCAAGGATAAATGTACAAAATATTAAAAGTGTGACCACACTGTGGACTACATCTAGATTTTCTCTAGAGGAGGAACAAAGTTCCAGCAGGCACCCCAGTAGAGAAAGAGAAACAGAAACAGACTGCACTGTTCACACCAAAACCACCTTCCATATTGTTAGAGTGCGCCCCAATCCTCCAGAGCAGCTTTTTAGGGAACATGGAGTGGGGGAATGAGTAAAAATGGTTACTCCACCCTCTTCTTTCAGCACAGGCAGAACTCTACTGAGTGCAAGCCTGGATCCAACACCATTAGATTTACAGAATGTCACAATGCTATTGGTGTTTTATTTTCTGTCCCTTCCCTCATAACCTATTAGTACCGATTCCACACACACACACACACACACACACACACACACACACACACACACACACACCCCTTTTCACTGCCAAAGCTTGGAAACTTCTTTATTAACACCTTTGTTCCTTTTTCTTTTTATGTAATAAAAAAAGCAAAGGTGTAGAGAAGGGAAAGGGCAGGACACAGGGGAGGGGGTGTAAAGGGAGGGAGGATATAGGTCAGAAATGCCTATATACTTGGAAACACTTCCTAGCTCAGAAAGTTGTTCTAGGAACAAAGATCTAGTTATTACCAACAGTACAACCAGCCCCAAAGCAGAAATGACACTGTGGGCAAATAATTCAATATAAGAGGCCCATCTGGAATAAGAGAAATCTGGAAATTGCAGTCTACAGAAGGATGCTCATCAGTCCATTGTACTACCACTGGCAAAGATTCGGCATTTTCAGTAAGCTTTCTACTGTGACCCCAGGATCTCTTTCCTCAACAATTACAGCCACTTTTGACATCCTCAGTATATGAGACATTATTTTGGTTTACAGTGGAACCTCGGTTTATGAACACCTCGGTTTATGAATTTTCGGTTTATGAACGCCACGGACCCATCTGGAACGGATTAATCCACTTTCCATTACTTTTAATGGGAAAGTTCGCTTCAGTTTATGAACGCTTCAGTTTATGAACAGACTTCCGGAACCAATTACACCCATGCTTCAGTTTATGAACGCTTCAGTTTAAGTACTCCGCGGACCCGTCTGGAACGGATTAATCCACTTTCCATTACTTTCAATGGGAAAGTTCGCTTCAGTTTATGAACGGTTACTCAGCGGACCGTCTGGAACGGATTAATCCACTTTCCATTACTTTCAATGGGAAAGTTCGCTTCAGTTTATGAACACCTCAGTTTATGAACAGACTTCCGGAACCAATTGTGTTCATAAACTGAGGTACCACTGTATTTATTTGTTTAATGTGCTCAAGGTTACATTGAATCTAATATACTAGTTGGTTCCTAGTCAACCAATTTGAAAAGGTCGTTTGGGAGTTCTCCACAGCCTGCACATCCTGAATAATTCTGTGCAATCAATAAATTATATTTATTTCACCTGACTCCAGATCATTGATTAATAACTAAAATTATTCCAAATTTAGATTCTTGGGGAACTCCACTGTTAACTTCCTTCTAATGCAAACCACCTGTTGATTTATTCAACTCCCTTTTTAAGCAGTTACTGATAAAAATTGCTTAGAAACTCTGTGATTTTTCAAAATATATTTAAGTCCAAATTTTTATTGGACTTTATCTACCAGATCATTCTAATTTCACGTCTACTAATACTATCTAAAAATAATCCAAAACCTAGTGAAGCAATATTTTCTGTTGCAGAAAAAAAGAATAATTCTGTGTCATCTAATAGAACAGAACAAAACATTTCTGTCCTTTGCAGTACTATCAGTTTACACGGGCAAGCATGATAGGAATTGTGGCTCATGTAGGGCCAAAGGTTCCCAACTGTTTTAGTCTCAAAATCTTGTGTCGCTCCACTTGAGTCTTCAAAATCAATTCCTCAAAACCATCAACTCTTCTACAATGAAAATTGGTGTAAATAATTCATTTAGCTTCTATAGAGTCTCCCTGTCATCTTTTAATACTCCTTTCCCCCCATAGCTACCGTGTTTTTCCTCAAAATAACACAATATGGCTTTTTTCAGGGGATGTCTTATTTTTTTCAGGGGATGTCTTATTTTTTTCCTCCTCTTCCTGCCGCAGCTGGCATTGCTGCTGCGCCTATCACTATGTCTTAATTTCGGGGTATGGCTTATATTCCTTGAATGCTTAAAAATCCTGCTATGCTTATTTTATGACTACATCTTAAAATAGGGGAAAAGGAGTATCTAATAGTCCCATTGGCTGTGTGACTGATTTCCTGTTTCAGACTATTAAAAAAAATTTTATTTACAGTGGTAGCTCGCAAGACGAATGCCTCGCGCAACGAAAAACTCGCAAGACGAAAGTGTTTCACAATCTTTTTGTTGACTCACAAGACGAATTTTTCTATGGCCGTGCTTCTCAAGACGAATTTTTTTGCTTTTTTTTTTTTTGCTTTGCTTTGTTTACATTGGAAAACCGCAAGATGAAATTTTCGCAATACAAAATGACTCGCGGAACGAATTAATTTCGTCTTGCGATGCACCACTGTATTTCATATTAATATCAATATTTGGTTCACACCGTAAGAGAACAGTAAGAATACTAGCTTCAAAGAGTTTGGCTGCAGTCATAAGCAACTAGTAACATGTAATAACTTTGCATCCTCATTCACAACACACTTCATATCTAGGCAGTTAAACAGAGCTTGGATGATAATGTACATCCAGGTGCATTTCCACATGTGTGCAAGCCAGCTTATATGTATATATTTCTCTTTACAGAATCAACTTGCTCAATAATGGTTCACTTTACCATCAATTACCCTTCATATGCCCGAGTTTGTGCTTCCCACCCCCACCTTTATTTTAAGAAAATTTCCCCTTTAAGATTAAAAGGACTGACTGCATTAGGTCTTCTGGAAAATTCTCAATTTGCACTGAAGTTAAATTTCATACTACTATGGCCACAGTATCCAAATGGTTTGGCAATGCTTAGACCTCACAGCAGATCCTCATCAACATTAACAATGCAATCCTATGCTCACTCACCTTCCACTGAACTCAGTGGGGATTACTTCTGAGCAAACATATCTAGAATTGCATTGTTAGTAAATCAAAAGTCATCTTTCTTCTTGATAGCTCCATGGTCACTGCTGCAATCATCTGCAAATCTATTGGACAATATATCCCATTAAACACACTGGGACTTAATTATGGGGAAACACGCACAGGACTGGGCTGAAACTATCAACAGTTTCAAGGCCAACTGTGTGGGGACTGAGTGTTCAGATTCCTGCATTGCAGGGGGTTGTACTAGATTACCCTTGGGGATCCCCTCCAAGTTTCAACTCTACAATTCTATGATACTCCAAGATGCACTTACCTTTGCTTTAAGTGCATATGTGTCAAGTGTTGTCTCTTTCCTTTGCTCAAACTAAAGATGAAAATATTTTACCTAATCCACTGAACTGATTTACCTAATCCACTGAACTGAACAACAGTCACTGTTGTTGCATTCCCATTAGGCTAAACCAAAAGACTAAGTTATAGAAAGCTGAAGTCACTTGGGCTGTTTCACACACTCTAAAACCCTCCATGTGGAATGCAAACCCTGGGGAGGAAACAACATCTGAATATGGCCACACTAAGAGGCACTATTTCCCATCAACAATTGTCCCAACAAGGGAGGCAAACAAATGGATGGAAACATTCATGTGGCTCTCTACTGGAAAGCAGTGCATTTATGACAGGTGTCTTTGGGCTGTGTTCACACTCCAAAAACCTTTTCAGAATATCTGAACACAGCATTTTGTATAGCTCAAACTGAACTAAAACTTGATGTAAAAGTGTGTAAACTCCGTTATTATTAGCTTAAGAAACTTACATAGCTATCTTCAGTTTGCATTAGCAAAGACAACAGAATATAGGTTTATGCCATGGGTAGGCAAACTAAGGCCCGGGGGCCGGATCTGGCCCAATCGCCTTCTAAATCCAGCCCGCGGACGATCTGGGAATCAGTGTGTTTTTACTGAGTAGAATGTGTCGTTTTATTTAAAATGCATCTCTGGGTTATTTGTGGGGCAGAGGAATTCGTTCATTTATTTTAAAAAATTCAAAATATAGCCTGGTCCCCCACAATGTCTGAGGGACAGTGGACCGGCCCCCAGTCCTTCCGGGTTCGGAGCGGAGCGCAACCCGAAAGGACGTAACCCGCAGCGCACATAACATGAAGTATGACTGTACAGAATGCCACTTCCTAATATTTTTAAAGAAGTTTTTCATTCTGATACCGTGTTTCTCATATTTTAAGGCATCCCCAAAAAATAAGCCATGACAGGATTTCTAAGGGTTGGTGAAAAATAAGACATACCCCGAAAATAAGCCATGTCGTGTAGCCCCGACCGAGCGAGAGGCGAAGGCGCGGGACCCAGCAGGAGCTCCCTGCCTGCTTCCCCGAGCCGTCGCGCATCGGGGGACAGAGCCGAAGATCGGAGGGCGCTCCTTGCTGGGCTTGACAAGCCCGGCAAACAGCGCCCGCCGATCTTCGGACCTGTGCTGTGTGACAGGCAGGGGTGGGGGGAAGCGGAGATCGTTCTCCGCTCTCCCCCCACCCCCGCCTGTCACCAAAGATCGGCGGGCGCTCCTTGCTGGGCTTGACAAGCCCGGCAAACAGCGCCCGCCGATCTTCGGACCTGTCCTGTGTGACAGGCGGGGGTGGGGGGGGGAAGCGGAGATCGTTCTCCGCTCTCCCCCCACCCCCGCCTGTCACCAAAGATCGGCGGGCGCTGTTTGCTGGGCTTGACAAGCCCGGCAAACAGCGCCCGCCGATCTTCGGACCTGTCCTGTGTGACAGGCGGGGGTGGGGGGGAAGCGGAGATCGTTCTCTGCTCTCCGCCCACCCCCGCCTGTCACCGAAGATCGGCGGGCGCTCCTAGCTGGGCTTGACAAGCCCGGCAAACAGCGCCCGCCGATCTTCGGCCCTGTGCTGTGTGACAGGCGGGGGTGGGCGAGAAGCGGAGATCGTTCTCCGCTCTCCCCCCACCCCCGCCTGTCACCAAAGATCGGCGGGCGCTCCTTGCTGGGCTTGACAAGCCCGGCAAACAGCACCCGCCGACCTGTGCTGTGTGACAGGCGGGGGTGGGGGAGAAGCGGAGATCGTTCTCCGCTCTCCCCCCACCCCCGCCTGTCACCAAAGATCGGCGGGCACTGTTTGCTGGGCTTGACAAGCCCGGCAAACAGCGCCCGCCGATCTTCGGACCTGTCCTGTGTGACAGGTGGGGGTGGGGGGGGAAGCGGAGATCGTTCTCTGCTCTCCGCCCACCCCCGCCTGTCACCGAAGATCGGCGGGCGCTCCTAGCTGGGCTTGACAAGCCCGGCAAACAGCGCCCGCCGATCTTCGGACCTGTCCTGTGTGACAGGCGGGGGTGGGGGGGAAGCGGAGATCGTTCTCTGCTCTCCGCCCACCCCCGCCTGTCACCGAAGATCGGCGGGCGCTCCTAGCTGGGCTTGACAAGCCCGGCAAACAGCGCCCGCCGATCTTCGGCCCTGTGCTGTGTGACAGGCGGGGGTGGGCGAGAAGCGGAGATCGTTCTCCGCTCTCCCCCCACCCCCGCCTGTCACCAAAGATCGGCGGGCGCTCCTTGCTGGGCTTGACAAGCCCGGCAAACAGCGCCCGCCGATCTTCGGACCTGTCCTGTGTGACAGGCGGGGGTGGGGGGGAAGCGGAGATCGTGCTCCGCTCTCCCCCCACCCCCGCCTGTCACCAAAGATCGGCGGGCGCTCCTTGCTGGGCTTGACAAGCCCGGCAAACAGCGCCCGCCGATCTTCGGACCTGTCCTGTGTGACAGGCGGGGGTGGGGGGGAAGCGGAGATCGTTCTCCGCTCTCCCCCCACCCCCGCCTGTCACCAAAGATCGGCGGGCGCTCCTAGCTGGGCTTGACAAGCCCGGCAAACAGCGCCCGCCGACCTGTGCTGTGTGACAGGCGGGGGTGGGGGGGAAGCGGAGATCGTTCTCCGCTCTCCGCCCACCCCCGCCTGTCACCGAAGATCGGCGGGCGCTGTTTGCTGGGCTTGACAAGCCCGGCAAACAGCGCCTGCCGATCTTCGGACCTGTCCTGTGTGACAGGCGGGGGTGGGGGGGAAGCGGAGATCGTTCTCCGCTCTCCCCCCACCCCCGCCTGTCACCAAAGATCGGCGGGCGCTCCTTGCTGGGCTTGACAAGCCCGGCAAACAGCGCCCGCCGACCTTCGGACCTGTCCTGTGTGACAGGCGGGGGTGGGGGGGGAAGCGGAGATCGTTCTCCGCTCTCCCCCCACCCCCACCTGTCACCAAAGATCGGCGGGCGCTCCTTGCTGGGCTTGACAAGCCCGGCAAACAGCGCCCGCCGATCTTCGGACCTGTCCTGTGTGACAGGCGGGGGTGGGGGGGGAAGCGGAGATCGTTCTCCGCTCTCCCCCCACCCCCACCTGTCACCAAAGATCGGCGGGCGCTCCTTGCTGGGCTTGACAAGCCCGGCAAACAGCGCCCGCCGATCTTCGGACCTGTCCTGTGTGACAGGGGGGGTGGGGGGGAAGCGGAGATCGTGCTCCGCTCTCCCCCCACCCCCGCCTGTCACCAAAGATCGGCGGGCGCTGTTTGCTGGGCTTGACAAGCCCGGCAAACAGCGCCCGCCGATCTTCGGCCCTGTGCTGTGTGACAGGCGGGGGTGGGGGAGAAGCGGAGATCGTTCTCCGCTCTCCCCCCATCCCCGCCTGTCACCGAAGATCGGCGGGCGCTCCTTGCTGGGCTTGACAAGCCCGGCAAACAGCGCCCGCGTGCACTTTATTAAAAAATAAGACATCCCTCAAAAATAAGCCATGTCGTGTTTTTTTGAAGAAAAAATTAATATAAGACATGACTTATAATATGAGAAACACGGTAGCTGCAGAACTGTTAAGAATGGTGATGATCATGTGTGTACGTGAAGTGTGCTAGTAGTTTCCCCCAAAAAAAGAAAAACAAAGCTTAGTAAAATCTTTTTTAATCTACTCTTTAATGCACAAGAGTCTCTTGTGCTTTATGCATAAATTAGATGTTAAAACATGTATGCATTTATCATCATCAAAATTAATGCTGCCTTTATAACCACAGTGGTAAACTAGTGCAGCTAAAGGCTGGACCATAGGGCTAAATTCTAGGGCCTCACAGTCCAGCGCTCCACCAGTGACCACCTAGAGCAGAGAAGATGATGTACTAATTTTATTTGAGTGGAACTGCATCTAATTATTGTAGCTACTCAAGTGGCACTATTGTCATGTTCCACTTATACCTTACAATCACAAGCAACACTACAAAGTTACATTATTCCACTTCATGTTTCTGTGATTCTTGTACCAACAGAACTGATCCCTAAATAAACTATGCATTACTAATTAAAAAATAAAATAGTTATTTACACCAGGCAGGCGGAGAAGAGAGATACAGCACCTCTTTATTAGGGGTCCACCATTTAATAAGATTAATCAGTACCCTGATCTTGCCAAGCCAGTTGTAGAATTGGTTCAAACCATGTAATTTGGGTTACCTTGCTGCAGAAGTCATCCCCCACTTTAAAGAACAACAAGAGTATACCCAGTCTAGTCATAAACTCTGTCAACCCACTCCCACACTATTTTAAGACCTCTGGCCCATTTATAGAAGCACTATACTCATCATCATCAATGGCAATTACAAGCAAAACTGACTGAAACATGACTGAAATGTTTTCCATGTACAACTGCATAAAGGAAATAAAACTGAGATTACTTTATAATGCCTCACCGCATGTATATATCCACCCTATTACATCAGAGAGACCCATTTGTAATCTGCCATAGAAACAGAAATAGAGACCAACCAAGAGTATGTGAATGCAGTGAAATTCAATTTATTTAAAGGAGCGTCTCCACCCCCATCGTTCAGCCCGGACACTGAGATCCAGTGCTGAGGGCCTTCTGGCGGTTCCCTCACTGCGAGAAGCCAAGTTACAGGGAACCAGGCAGAGGGCCTTCTCGATAGTGGCACCCACCCTGTGGAACGCCCTCCCACCAGATGTCAAAGAGAAAAACAACTACAGTGGTACCTCTACTTACGAAGAACTCTACTTACGAATGTTTCTACTTACGAATGGAGCTCCGTCCGCCATCTTGGATGCGGTTTAGATAGGATTTTTTCTACTTACAAATGTGCGTTCAGAACGCATTAAATTCGTAAGTAGAGGTACCACTGTACCAGACTTTTAGAAGGCATCTGAAGGCAGTCCTGTTTAGGGAAGCTTTTAATGTTTAATAGATTATTGTATTTTAATATTCTGTTGGAAACCGCCCAGAGTGGCTGGGGAAACCCAGCCAGGTGGGCGGGGGTTATAAATATTATTATTATTAGTACCGGTATTAGTATTAGTATTAGTATTAGTATTATTATATTAAAGTTAGAACAGCATTCCTGAGTCTCCAGATCCTGTTTATGCTGAATGTGTGACCTGCGGCAGGACTTGCGTGTGCACTCCAGTCCCTCCCCACTTTTACCTCTTGCATGTTCAAGAGGGCTATAGCAGGGGTGGCCAACTCCCAAGTGACTGCAATCTACTCACAGAGTTACAAACTGGCAGTGATCTTCCCCCTTTTGTGGGGGGTGGTTTCAGGTCAAAATTGTTGAGCTTTTATTAGGAACAAAGGCCGTTTTTGGGGTTTCAGATGAAAGAATTGTTGAGCTGTCTTTTAGGGAGGGGAAACCCCATTTTTGGGGGGTGTAGGGAGAAAATGTTGAGCTTCTTTTAGTTGAGCCAAAGTTGTTAAGCTTCTATGGGGGGAACCAGTGATCTACCAGTGATCTACCACAGACGTCCAGTGATCTATCGGTAGATCACGATCTACCTGTTGGACGTGCCTGGGCTATAGAAATGCAAGGATACCATCTTAAGGATGGGTACTGTGTCCTCAAACCCCTTTTGTCAACTGGAACTACTGCAAAAAGAGGAAGAGACAGAACCTTGAGCCAAAAATATGTGCGATCCAAAGAAAGAGAAGTCCAGTGTCAGGCTTTTTGGGTGGCCACTCCATAGGAGGGAGTATGTACACTGGATCTGGTGCACCTTTAATAACTAAGATTGGTCTGGGCCAGGCATAGGCAAACTTGGCCCTCCAGATGTTTTGGGAATACAACTCCCATCATCCATAGCTAACAGGACCAGTGGTCAGGGATGATGGGAGTTGTAGTCCTAAAACATCTGGAGGACCGAGTTTGCCTATGCCTGGTCTAGGCTAAGAATGGTTGGTTCCCATCTTGTCCTAGCAGCCCTTTCTTTTGTCTGAGCCACTTCCCCTCTATGGAGACAGAACCCAGCACCAGACTTGCATCTGCAGCCGAGCACAGCTCAATGTGAGAGGCCCCACTGAAAAACAGTCAACCAGTGCCAGGTTTTCCTGACAACAATTTCATGGGGAAATATTGAGAACGGCATAGGATACCAGATCAGAAATGGCAGCCATGTATAGAGGAACCCTTACGAAAGAGTAGGTATCAAGATAGACTGGGGGTTTAATTATGTCAGTGGTTTCCAAACTTTTTTCCTCATGGATCATTTGAAAACTGGGTCTTAGTGGACTATTTAATGATTTTATATGATGCACTGTCCAATATGCTTTTTGATTTTTATTTGTATATTTATTCCTTCTTATATATTTTATAATAGTAACTACAATGCTAAACAAAAGACAATTAAAAATTAGCATGACTATTTGTTGTTGTTGTTTAGTCGTTTAGTCGTGTCCGACTCTTCGTGACCCCATGGACCATAGCACGCCAGGCACTCCTGTCTTGCACTGCCCCCCGCAGTTTGGTCAAACTCATGACTATTTAATGCAATGACTATTTAATGCAATGAATATGTCATAGCATGACTATTTAATGCAATGAATATGTCATCTCTTGTCTTTAGCTACAAATCCAGACAAGCTGTGGACCACATGAATGAAGCTCACAAGTGACTGAGTGGTCCGCAGGACAGTTTGGGAATTCCTGATGTATGTAAACCTCTTTGTGGAGTTCATCAGAATAATATACAAATGTATATATAAAATAAAATATTTGTTTCAAAGTTAATTCCACTGATATCAATGTGATTTCTTAGTAAGCATGGCTAGCATTGGGCTTGAAGCTTACTAACTGTGTAATCCTATGTCTACTCAAATAAGGCCCATTGCTTTTAATGTTAAATCCAAGTAAGTGTGCATAGGATTGCTTTAGAACATTATTATTATTCATATTTATTAGTTGCCTTCCGCACAAATGTGGCTGAAAGGAGATTATATATATATATATATATATATATATATATATATATATATGGCAGTCTAAGTGGGCCAGATGTCTGCACAAAAGACACTCTGGGTCATAGAGCCGTACTAGGAAGTAAGACTCACTGGACATGGTGGGACGTACAGTAATTCTGGCTAAACATGCACATGACTGTACAGCAAGGCTTCAACCTAACCTATCTGTGAGAATGTCTCAAAGAGACTAGCGAATTTTGTTTTCAAGAGACATATTTCATAACTGACTGTAAATTATGACTGCTTTTCAAAACAACCAATAATAAAAGTTGTATATGTTGGCATAATTTAAAATGTTTATATTAAAATTATACACAAAATTTGCAAAATTTAATATCCAGATTTTTAAAAGAATATTAATTCCACTTTCTACAAAGTAGTTGCCTGAAACGATAAAAATCTTTTAAACTAGACAGCTACTGGAAAAAAGCAGTTAAATTAGTAAATATAAACTACATTATAGTTTGCTTTAAAAATACACATTTGCATTAATTCACTTCCTAAAAGGGTTAAAATACAGTTGAAGTATTAACAATACTCAATATATTATAAATTATAATGCAAAAAAATACAATGAGGTCATAATCATGAGTTACCAATGAATGATTACAAAGATGCCTCTCTGTTTTAACACTCAAACAAGGAAGCCAATCACAAAGTGTGCGACCTTCTTCTGACAGTCACAACCAATCCAACACACAGTGGGCTGGCAATGAGGCGGAGAAATCGTTTCATTGAAGAAATTTCTGAGGATACATTTACTATCAGCTCTGCATGCAAGTACAGGCACTTTAGAGGGGCAGCTTGTACACAGAACAATATGCAACTCCAGCTTTTAAGAAAACTAATTCAGCAGGTTTGCTCAAGAAGCACAAATAATACAGACAGCAGGTGTCTTATCTATAACATACAGCAAAGAATTATACATATACTACAAAAGCAATGAATTAAATTCCAACTATCACAGCCTAATAGAGATGTGAACTAAGAGAAAGCTGGTATTTCACACCTACAGCCCATTACATACATTCAACCACCACAAACAAGTGTCATCATTTCCAACAACATTAGTGGTCACCTGCAGACACTTCTGTTGTGAATCATTAAGTCTCAGTTACAATTCTATACACATTTATTTAGCAGTAAGCCCCAGTGAACTCAGTGGTACCTGCTTCTGAGTACATGCATGTATGGGATTGTGCTGTCAGTGTTGTTTTGGCAACAGAAACAAATCAAAATATAACGGAATAGTGCTGGATCACACAGATTAACGTAAACCATAAAAATCCCGTATTTTTGTTCTGCATGGCTCACAGGTTAGCCAAAGCAAACTGGCAGCGTTAAGCCCCACTTGGATGCAGAAGTGCGGGCTGTCAAAATAATATAACAGCTTCCGAGTCTTGGGATATAGTCCAATCCCTGCGAGCTAAGCACATCACTATTTCATTAAACTCAAACGGAAGCAGGACCCTGCTTCCTTTCCCCCAACGTACATCTTTGCTATTTATCCAGCCAGATACAGCGCTGCCATCACTCGCTGTGCTGCTACGAGAGCAGCCAGCTGCGAATGTGTACGAAACAATATCTGCCATAAGGAAGGTCTGATGCCCTGGAATAAAGACACTCCGTCAAAAGCAAAGAGGCATATGGAAAACTCTAGGAGCGGCTGCCGTTTTAAGCCCAAGCCCGCCTAATGCACAGAACTGAAAACCAAACAGCAGCAGAAGACAAGCTCCGACAAAAACGGCCGCCGCGCACACTCTCCCATTCAAGGACGCTTTTTGCGCTTCCCTTCTCTTCCGCCAGCGTAAGAGCCTTCCCCTCTCACTCTCCCCGCCCCTCCTTAATCAAAACACTTCGCGAGTCCTGGGGACGCAAAGAAGATGGCGGAGCAAGGCCCCGCTTACGGCGCCGGAGGAGAGTTTACGCTGCGCTGTTTACGCAAGACCCCATAAGGAGCGTGCGCCGCTGCGGCGGCGAGCGTGCGTAGCGGCGCTTGGTGAATGCCAATGGCCTATTTCCCGTGAGGGGAGGGGGGGTGGAGATGTCTGATAAACAATGGTGCCCCCCCACTTGCGCGACTCCCTTACCGATTCCTCCTCCTTCTCCATGCCAGTCGGCATCTGCGGCACGGCGCGGTTGATGGAGACGCAGTCATTGAGGTCGGGCATATCCTTGCCGCGGTAGATGGGCAGCGGTTTGGCGGCGTCTAGCGCCCGGGCTCGGAAGGAGAGTTTGCTCATTGTCTCCCCCTCACAATAACACCCCGGGGCCGGGCTGGGGGGGGAGTGTGTGTGAGGGGGGACCCCCTCACTACGGCCTCGCCGCCGCCGCCTCCCAGCCGCTCCCGGACCCGGCCCGACACACCATGGAGAGCCCCGCCGCCCCGGAACAGCTCCGCCGAAGAGCCGCCCGCAGCCCTAGGTCCGCGCCGGGCTCGCTCGATCCGCTCCCTGCGCCATGGCAAACATGGCGGACATTAACCAAAGCGGCCAGCGATCCCGGCAGTCAACGCGAGAGCGCGGGGAGAGGGAGGGGTGGGGAGAGAGGAGAAGTGCGAGCGCGCGAGCGGAGTGAGGAGGGGTGGGAGGGGGGAAGAGAAAGAGAAGCGGGGGGAGCGAGAGGGGGGAGGCTGCGCGCGCAGCCCCAGCCGGGTAACCCGCAGAGCGTGCTGAGAGATAGAGGAGACCCTGCTGCTGCTGCGGCCGCTTCGCTCTGCTTCCCGCCCCCACCCGCTCGCCGTTCCTTCGCCTCAGCGCATGCCGTTGCCGAAGGCTATAAAGCAGCGAGGCGCTGCTGAGGGGAGAGCGCCAAGAGCGCCGTCGGGAGCTTTCCTTTCCACCAGCAAACTTTCACCCCCCCCAATGTATAAAACACATATGCCTTCTCCAGTTAAACCCTCTATTTATAAAGGAATTGGCGGCTTCACACATTCCTCTTTCACACGGATTCGAGAGCAGAATACGAACGGGGACCGGCACCTGTACGAGGGGGAGGGCGGCGGGGAGCAATGGGCGCTCGCAAGGTCCCTGTTGAACGCTGAACCCGGGGCAAACCTGGGTCTGGATTTCTTCTGCGTAATGTGTGAAGCTGGCCGGGTGACTGGAAGAAGAGGTGAAGAACAGAGCTCCCATGCTTTCCCCCCCTTTTGTTTTCTGTATCAATGGTAGTAGCAAAAAACGGCATTTCAGCTGAGGTGACTTTTTGCCCCTCTGCCAAGATCTCAGAGAAAGGTAGGAGTACCCCGCTTTCGATTCTAGTCACCTTCCAAAGAACCCGAGACTTAGTGTAGCATCACGGATGAGAGACTAGATCAGGCATCCCCAAACTTCGGCCCTCCAGATGTTTTGGACTACAATTCCCATCTTCCCCGAACACTAGTCCTGTTAGCTAGGGATCATGGGAGTTGTAGGCCAAAACATCTGGAGGGCCGCAGTTTGGGGGTGCCTGGACTAGATAATGAGAATTATCTATGGTCTCTATGGTCTTTTATTCACGAAGTAATCTTAAGTAGGGTGCTGTCTGTCAGCACCCACCCACACCAATCTTAATGCAGGTTATTTGCCTACCTCACTGGGTTGTGGGGACTCAGAAGATCATGCATATGAAGTGCCATATTTTTCAATGTATAAGACGCCCCCATGTTAAGGTTTGGATAAGACTCCAAATTAAGAAACCACCCCTCAGCACTACCTGTGTATAAGACGAGCCCCAATTTCTAAACTAATTTTTTGGTTTAAAAAGCCTAGTCTTATACATGGAAAAATACGGTACTTTGAGCATTGAAAGATGGTCATGGAATGTTCTTTAAAAAAAATTATAATGAAATATATAGTGTACATAATAAAATAACAGCAACAGCTCATGTTCGAGAAGTGCTTACTGAAGAGATATGACGGTAAAAAGATTTATATATACTGCATTGTATAACGCATTTCAAGAGTTTCCTTTTCAGTTAAAGCTCTGTAAACTAGCTTGATTTCTCCATTTTCAATAGCTCTTTGCTGGCAAAACAGTAGTACAGTGGTACCTCGGGTTGCGTACTCAATCTGTTTCAGGGTGCCGTTCGCACCCCATAAAGTACACAGCCCGAGTGGCGCTTCCGCGCATGCGCGAAGCGCCGATAGAGCATTTCTGCACGCGCACAAAGCACACAGAATGTTTCTGCGCATGCATGTGCTGCGGAACCCAAAAGTAAACACTTCCGCGGTTCTTATCCCGAAAGTACGCAACCCACAGCGCACTCAACCCACGGTATGACTAAGAGTTTGAAGAGAGCTTGGATTTGGGACGTGCAGCTCATAGCTCAAAAACTTACCTACTCTCAAGAGGTCCTCACTGCATCCATTAAACTTACAGTACTTGGTATTAAGAAAAGAAAGCTGTGTACACAAGACTGAAATGAGAATCACTGTAAGTCCATATGTAATGCAAAATAAAAGCCTACATTGATCAAAGAATGCAACCACACACACACACACACACCAGCTTTTGTTCTTTATTAACAAGCAGACATTTGCACAAACACCATGAATGTTAAAGTGAATTTATTGTGCATGCGTAGTTGAGGAACACTATCCCTGCACATGTGCAATAAGACTTTCAAACATAATTGGTATTTAATTTAAAGACACCACACAAAGCTATGATGTATACAAATTCTGGCAGTAATTTAATACTAGTACTGGTATGTTGATGTGCATATGTACAGGCAAATACACATTTTACCTCACACATTTTACACTCACACTGAGAGTGATCCCCAGATGAAACTCAGCTCATGCATTTCCCTATGTAAAATAGACATGAACAGAAAAAATTCATATTTACTGCTGTGCCTGTGCAAACCTGATAACCTGTCTGTTTTTATCATTATTTTGCACATGGGCTTCAAAGTGAAGATCGGTTCAGTTTAATGTCATTCGAAATAGAAGCGAGAATGGCACTGAATATTTTTTGTGGGATGTTCTTTTTTGCACCAAAAGACATTCTTTGTACCCAATATTGTGTCTGCATTCTACTTTCTTTGCCACAGTTATGAATGGAGCTGAACGATAGAAACAGTTTCCTCTGCTCTAGTGAATGTGAACATACTGGTATGTCTAAAAGCAGAACTGTATTAAACATTGTCCAGTGTGATCATACTGTGAATAGAATTGGCTGTTGACATACATTACATTACATTACATTACATTACATTACATTACATTACATTACATTACATTACAGATCACAGTAAAGGAGCAGACTACCTAGACCTCAAGCAGTCTAAAAAACCAACAGCCTAGGAAGAGAACGTGAAATTGTTGTCCAGCATCCAGAGAAGGAAGTATTGAAATAATGTGTGACTTGAATTATCTTCTCATGGTCATCCTGGGCTATTAATCTAGGGGCCTGGTATTGCTGCCCATAGCGATTTTGTTAAATTACATACGGTAATATTAATGTGCATATACAAACTGACTTTATTTTTACTCCAACCACTACCAGTTAGAAGCACTTGTCTGTGTCACACAAAATCATCTTCCCTTCACACAGATCCCTACATTATACCTACTGCATTATTATATGTATATGCACATGTATGAATAAAGATATTAAATATTAATAGCCTATACTTATGCAAACATTATCCATTTATTACTTGAGCAGCAGTGGTGGCATCCACATTGCACCAGGAAGAAAAGTTGCTTGTCTACAAAAGTGTGTCTATAACTGCATAGACACACTCGCAATACCTGGACAACGTTTAGCACAAAACTTTACAGTCAGTTCATACCACTTGCCTAACTTTTGTTATGGTTGCTGCTTGTGAAGCCCAAAAGTCCAGTCAGTGGACAAAATGCTAATCTAGATGCTTAACATGTGGTTGATGTTTTTTTTATCTTGGGCAACACAATAAGACTACAGTCCTAAACGGAATGTATGATCTCATGGATAAAATGTTGATTGGCATGTACTGCCTGCTGCATTCAGGTCTTCCCATAGGCATCTGGTTGGCCACTGTGAGAACAGGATGCTGGACTATGATGGGCCTTTGACTGGATCCAGCAGGGCTCTTATTATGTTCTTATGCTTAACCAAGTTACAGCTTGCTCTCTCTAACTCTGTGTTTCACAGCAACATTCAAACATTAGACATTGCTAGCTAGCAGATGTATTAGTGCTGTTGCCAGTGCCATGTGGACATGGAGCTTTGCTAAAAGCAATTTATAGAACTAAACTCACCCTGGAAGAGTCATGAAAATAAGATCTAGTCCCCTGCCCCACTTCATGCCAATGCATTACTAATCGTTAAGCCCTCATAATGCCACACAGCCCGCTGTCACCAAGACTTAAGTGCCACAAGTAGCACCACTGAAAACAACCTGAATTAGCAACTAAAAGCAGCACTAATAAATCCCACCCTGAAGGATTGCTCACAACAAAACTAAATTAAAACAACAAGGCACTGAGCAGAAATGCCATTAAATGCTTTGGGAGATAATCAGTAGCATCTCCAGTTGCCCCCAGAAGCATAAATGGATAAAGCCTAAAGATCTGAGTGCGGACATTATATGAAGAAAGAAGACAGCTGTATTCTGCAGGGCATCTGAAACCTTTGGGTGGTTTTCCAAGGAGAGCCTTTAGCATATTGCAGTGGATTTAGGGCACAGACACTTTCCATGCTATGCTATCCCCTCATCCAATATATTCCCTAATCTTTTCTCCAGGTTGTACACATGTATTATCTGTTTTTAGCAACAGTATTTTTAAAACGTGCTTAAAACCTGCCCTCATATACCATTACTTTTAGAACATTTGCCCATTCATATGCTTATAGTGGGCATCTGCACATGAAAAACATCTCAAACGTGTTGGGTATTACTGATGGAATGGGGTGTGTGATTAACATATTCAGATGGGGGTGGACAAAAGGGCAAGATAATTGCCACTGAACTACCACACCAGGGCCAGAAGGCTTTAGATAAATGGAAGAATTGTCTTTAGCTAATGGCTCTGCCAGGTATTTCCAGCAGTCAGCTGTTTTGTGGCACTGCTGTCAGACTGTCCTCTCAGAAATGCTAATCAAGGACAGCCCCCCCACTCTCATGTCAGCTGTTTAGGGGGGGCAATATCCAGTGCTTCCATTCTACTAGAACAGGGGTGGCCAACTCCCAAGAGACTGCAATCAACTCACAGAGTTTAAAAAGTGGCAGTGATCTACCCCCTTTTTGGGGTTTGGGTCAAAGTTGTTGAGTTTTTTCAGGGAGGAGGTAAAATGTTGAGCTTTTTTAAGGGGAGCCACAGTTGTTCAGCTTCTTTGGGAGCAGCCAATGATCTACCACAGATGTCCAGTGATCTACCGGTAGATCACGATCTACCTGTTGGACATGCCTGTACTAGAACAAGAGACTTATGATGGAATTTCCCACTCCTCTCCTCTGGGGCCCCTCCCCCATGTCCTCAAAGTAATTATTATTATTATTATTATTATTATTATTATTATTATTATTATTATTATTATACTCCGCTCACCTGGCTGGGTTTCCCCAGCCACTCTGGGCGGCTTCCAACAAAATATTAAAATACAGTAGTCCGTCAAACATTAAAAGCTTCCCTAAACAGGGCTGCCTTCAGATGTCTCAGTTCTGGCGGTTTGGGGGACCCTCCAGAGAAGATTGTGGCAGCTCAGGAGGGAAAGAGAGGAAACAGAAGTGCTGCTGCATCAGCAGAACTCCACTGGTGCTGCTTTAGACATTTAATATCACATGTAGTTTGTATTAGTGCCGCAACCCCAGAGTCGTCCGCGACTGGACCTAATGGTCAGGGGTCCTTTAACCTTTACCTTTTTACCCTTTTTACCATCCATGCTAATGGCAAGAATGCACCACAAGTATCACACACCTAGATCTTAGCTTCATCCATTAAAAAGGCTATGCATTGATGGAAATCTTTTCTCATAGATTAACTTTAGATTATTATTATTTGTTTCCTTAAGCAGATGGAGCTCCTGCACCAGCCATGCTTCAAATTAATAGTGGCTTGAATTTTCCAATTTAAATTAGGTCTTTGAGTATGTAAATATAAATACATATCTCTCTGTCATGCATTTAGAGAGTTGGAAAGTATTTAGGTGAGTAAAGTGCAGACTCCCTTCAATTCACTGTGTAAGATTTAAACACACTATATTTAGCTAAGGAGAAGCCATTTATTCACTGGCTAATAATTCTGCTCAGCTATTTGTTGTAAATCTGTGCTATGAAATGCCATCTACACCATAAGTTTAATTCTTTTAATACCATCCCCTCTTGCCTTCAAAGCACCAGTGCTTGTAGAGGTGGGTCCCATTCTAAGCATTTGTTTGCATGCACATCAAAACTATATTGAATTCTGTTTGTGGTGATGAAGCTTTGGAGGCTGGGTGGAGTGGTGGCATGGAATGCTTAAGAACATCTCGGCTGCTCAGGAAACAAAGCTGAAAGCAACACAATATTCATAGTTCAGGTTTTGTAAGCAAATATTGAAACCTCATAGATCCTAAAAACAGAAATACTTTTGTGGTGAACACTTAACACTCCGAGGATTCAGAGGTAATGCACAGAAATGACTAAAGTAGGTGCAAAGTAGGCAATAGATTGAAGAACAGTAACATTTGAAAAGAGAAGGAAGGAAAAAGCAAGCAAGAGGTTTAAATAAAAGGGTATAGACGATAAGGTACTGAGGTTAGTGAATCAAAGGTCAAAAAGATATTGAAAGGAATAGACGAGATTAAAGTAAGCAAATTTAGGGAGCTCGAACTAAAATTCTTTCTAAAATGGTATAGAACTCCGCCCCAGCTAGCTAATATGATACCAGGATTGAACCCTAACTGCTGGCACTGTGAACAAGCCAAGGGATGGTTCTCCCATATGTATTGGGGATGCCCAGAGATAAGGGGATTTTGGAATAAAATCTTTAAGGTTATTAATGAAGTTTTTAAAGTGAAGTTACCCATAGACTTCAATCTCATGACAATGGGTATACTAGGAAACATGGCCATAGAGAAAGGTGACCAGAACACCTTCAAAGCAATGATACTAGCGGGAAATGCAACAATAGCTTTAGATTGGAAAGATAGAGAAAAATGGACAGTAATTATTATTTCTTTGAATTTATTCAGTCAGACATCGTGGCAGTAACATCACAGGAAATAACATGGAAGGCCAAGTCTACTATTATAAGGACCAGATGGAACCCCTGTCTTCAATGGATAACAACTACTGGATCAGAAGACATTCAGTGGAAATTAAAGACATTGTGCCCGTGGCTGAGGACAACTGTTTGAACCCTTCCAATGGATTATGGGTGGGGAGGGGGTGGAAAGGGAAAGAGAAAATGGTACGGGAAATTAAAAATTGGAAGGAGAGAATATAATGTATGTAAAAAAAAATTCGTACTTTAATAGAAATCTTTTTTTAAACAGCCAAATAGCACTTAAGAGAAGAGGCATCTGAGTTATCTGAGTGAAACAGGGTGACAGACAGGAGTGCTGGGAAAGCTTGGCCAAGTCCAAGGGCGTACCCACCATTCGGCAAGTTAGGGCAGCTGCCCTACTCTAGAAGCAGGGCTGGTGGGCAGAGGCGGAGCACAGCCCGGCGGAGCGCGAGTTCGCCATTCCCGCCACACCGCGCCACACCCTCCCTCCAGCTCCCCGGCGCGCCCTCAGGCAAGGCCAAGCGCGGCGGGGAACCAGGGAGCGCGGCGCGGCGGGCGGGAACGCTGAACTCGCGCTCCGCTGGGCTGGGCTCCGCCTCCGCCCACCAGCCCTGCTTCTAGGGAGGGGCACAGCCCGGCGGAGCGCGAGTTCGCTGTTCCCGCCCACTTTGTGGCCCCTCCCCTTCCGTGCCTTGGCCCCTCCCCTTGCCCCCCCCCTAGTTTTGATCCTGGGTACGCCCATGGCCAAGTCCCTGAAGAATATGTAACAAAGGAGGCAGTGAACTAAGGAATTGAAAAGGAATGAGAAAATGGGTGGTAGGGAGACTTGGAATGGAAGAAAGGAACATTAAAGGAGAAAGGAGGACTGGGACAAAACCTCCCATTGGGCTCAGAGTCAGGAAGGGCTGTAACGATTGGCAAGAAGGAACTGAAGAAGCAGGACAGGTTGGGTGGATGAGGGAAGTAAATGGGTATTGGGTTGCCAGGTCTAGAGCAAGAGTAGGAGAGAGGAACTGGCTGGCAGATGAGGCTGCCCACCTGTCAATTACCTCATCTCTCCATGGTGCCAAGTGACCCAGCTTCAAAGTAAAGAACAGGGAGTGCACTCTATCTCAGTTCTCTCTTCCTTTGCATCCCAGCCTTAGTTCAAGCTGTTACTCAAGGGGGAAATGTCAAACCCTTGAAAGTGATCAGGCTTCCTGGTAAGTGAGATGCAATTTTTGTAAATGATGGCAGCATTCTGCCCCACCAGCTCCCCGAACATCTGCTGGTGCTGTTTCCTAATACCTAAGAGAGCATAGCTGGGAGAAGGTCAGGCTCACCCAGCTTTCTGTAATGCATGCCAGGTCATGTGGTTGATAGACCTTTAATCACCAACAGCACCTTATGATGAGATGGCTCATTAGTCAAAGTGTTGGGAGCATTGTTGTGAATATTTCTTGGCAACTCAAGATTTTTAGGCGATTGCTCCATTCCAGCAAAGGAGATCAGAGCATGGAAAAGGTGTTGGGGTGAACATCTGCTTCTTAGGGGCTTCATGTGAAAATGGCAAATTACTCCCATGCAAGTAGGAGGTTTGCTTTGCTATTCTGAAATCTGTTCAATCCTGCCAGATTATCATTTCTGGGCATAGACCTGAACTGGTGATTACCTTTCATTTCATCCAGCCTAATGACATTTTTCTAGAAAAAGAGGTGCTGGAACTCATTATGAACTCACCCTTGTTCTTTTATTATGGCAATGGTGCCCACCTGAGATGTGCTGGAACTCAGTTCCTCCAAGTTCCAGCTGAAAAAAAGTTCAGACCCAGGTTTTGTGGCAAAAAAGGGGGGGATAAAAGCAATTTATCAGTTTGCTACACATTTAAAGCTTTCATAATTTTGGGGAAAGTATGCAGCACCTTTTACAAAACCTAAGATGTTGAAGTGCAAGTTTGGATAGCAGACAACATTTGAGTAGCCAGAAAGCATATCTTCTGCACAGGGGGGAAGTGCAGAGCATTCTGATGGATAGATAGATAGATGAATGGATTTGGAGTCCAACTAAAGACTATGAAGTCCTTCTTTCTCCCTTTTGCGGAAAACTCCCAAATGAAATGAAAGGCTCCTCTGTCCTATCAATGTCAATGGGTTTTTGTCATTTATGAAAAGCTTAATCAAAGTAGCTACTAAGCATGCTGAGTGGCTCCTGCTCAGAGAGTTAAACATCTCAGCTGTTCCAAACTATTTTCATCTGAAGTTACTGTAAGAGTTTAGAGGGCTAGCCATCTGAATCCTTTCCTCCCTCCCTCTCCCGGTTAAAGAACTTACTGTTTAGAAATGATATGTACAATGCCAGAAAGCTACTACGGTAGGTTAGAAGCTTTCCTAAAGATGAACCCAGTAATGTCTTAACATTTTATGGTAAATTTTTAAATATACAGTTCACTCCAGAAATATCCAGTCACACACAAGCAAAATAATGCTAGTTTCTAACCCACACTCCTATTGAATAACTCCATCATTGCTGTAATTACATAGTTAAAGCAAAGCTGGAATAACTGTGGCATGATTACAGCACTATCTTTATTTGTGTTTTTGGTTGTAACTCCATAAAAAAGGGTGAGCCAGCATAAACTATCTTGCTATGTTACTACGTAATGCACTCTCGGACAGCATTTTGACCTGAACATGCAGCTGGCTCCCACGTTCCTCCTCCCTTAGCAGGAGAAACAAACCATGGTCCCTGGCTTAGCATTGCTTCAGAACCAGGGATCATGGTTTGTTTTGCTCCAAAAAGACCATAATAATAATAATAATAATAATAATAATAATAATAATAATAATAATAATTTCTTTATTGTCATTGTCCCCTTGCGGGAACAACGAAATTACTCGGTTGCTACATCCACTCCGATAAAGCATTCTGCATAATCCAAAATTATAAAAACCTAATTAAAAACAGTAAATATAATACAAAATAACAAGTAAAATAAGATGACTTCAAAGTCCAGGCTTTCCATTTAAGGCCAAAATCGCTCTAGAGAAGAAACTGTTCCTGAGACGGCTCGTTCTTGCCTGCATAGTTCTATATCTCCGTCCCGATGGCAGGAGCTGAAAGAAATGGTGACCAGGGTGCGTTGGATCTCTTGATATATCTAGTGCTTTTTTATGGCACCTGATGGTGTAAATTTGTTCTAAGGTGGTGAGTGAGCAGCCAATAATGCTCTCTGCTGTTTTAATAATTCTACACAGCCCTGCTCTGTCCTGGAAAGTACAGCTTCCGTACCACACACATAAACCGTACGTGAGCACGCTCTGTATGGCACAGTGATAGAAGGCAAGCAGCAGCTTTTGTGGAAGATGGTTTTTCCTTAAAATTCTCAAAAAATACAGTCTCTGCTGCGCCTTCTTCACAAGCCCCCTTGTATTAACACTCCAGGACAGATCCTCCTGTAACTCAATGCCTAGAAATCTAAACGATGTTACCCTCTCCACACAAATTCCGTCAATCAAAAGTGGCTGGACCTCGTTCTTCTGTCTCCTAAAGTCCACCACCAGCTCCTTTGTTTTCTTTGTGTTTATGAGCAAGTTGTTGACTCCCAGTTCATAAGCCATGACTCCCAGTTCAGATCATCACTAAACTTGGGATTGTGCTCTGTTGCTCCCACTCATATCCATATCCAGCTAAGATAACTGCTGCACTCGAACTGTTTGTTGATGCTGCTGCATCAAATTTTATTTGTGTATCATTTACTTATTCTATTTTTAAAATTATTGATTTAAATTATATTTTAGATGGCTGTAAAATGCCTTAACATTATATGAATATAAGGATGTAT
Source organism: Zootoca vivipara (assembly GCF_965207765.1). Taxonomy (NCBI): domain Eukaryota; kingdom Metazoa; phylum Chordata; class Lepidosauria; order Squamata; family Lacertidae; genus Zootoca; species Zootoca vivipara. Next base: position 33,382,474 of record NC_142582.1, read on the forward strand.
ATAAATTACTCTAAATACTGTAGAGAGGTCATAGTGTTTGTAGTATGTTGATTCTGTTGAACACTGGACTATCAGAATGTCAGCTGGTGCACTTGTTCAGGGCAAAGATGAAAAGTTTGTTCAACTTGGGTCCCATGGAATTTAGTGTGAAAAGCTGCTTGTGAAATTGTCAAGTCCCAGTGATTTCAATGGGAACCAAGTTCAAGTAACTTATTCTGGATCCAACCCAATGCAACTTTGGAATTATGGAACTGGTTTTTAATGGTTTTATATATGGAACATTTTTATTCATACTAGACCTTTAAGATGAGATACATAGAATTATTTTCATACTATATTCCATATATTTTCCTCTGATCTGTTCTTTCTTTGGTATATATTTTGGTCTGCTGATTAATAGATCTTGATTAATAAAAATGTTTAGAATATCATTTCACCCTGCTCCCCACTCCTACTGCAACCTGTTTTCAAAATGGTAACACACAACATACCGTATTTTTCCGTGTACAAGACTAGGTTTTTTTCTAAAAAATAATGTCAAAAATTAGGGGGTGTCTTATACACAGGGTCATCTTCCCCCATTTTCTTAAATCTGAGTCTCCCAAAATAAGGGGGTGTCTTATACATGGGGGCGGTTATAGATGGAAAAAAACACAGTACATTGTAATGAAATCTCTGCTTTAGAGGCTGGGGTACCGGAATGGTATCTGCATAATGATTCATTTGTTCAAAAGCCATAGAGGGAGAATTGTATTTGCAGAAAAAAATGTTTTTGTTCTGAATTATTATAAAACCAATGTGATCTAAAACCTAAACGTTGAGAAACTTTAGCACTTATGGGCCCATTTCTTAAAACACATTCTTACTATGCTTCAAGCCAGTTTCTGAAAACATAGGTGCATACCATCTTGTCAGCAAAATATGCCCTATTACTTTAGGAAAAAATACATTACAAGCATCTCCACTGCATGACATGTAATGGTACACAGGGCTCCGGTTTTGAACTCTTGTGCATCTGTAAGTCATCTAAAGCCACAAATCTTCCATGACACAGCACGTCTCTTCACAAAATGACCTGGGGAGAGCAAAGCATGTCTACTGTACATTTGCTCAGGAGGAGGAGAGATGGAAATCCACAGCAAAATATGTCTAAAACTAGGAGCTGCTGTTCCTACAATCTGATTACACTGGTACAATGACAAGCCTCAAACAAATATTCACTAGAAAAGTTGTCTGGGGGCAGGGGGAGAGAACGGCTTGTTGAAACTCCACTCAAACATAGATACATATGCCAGCTAGACTTAAATTAATCGAGCCAATTGATTTCAAAAATCATTCACCAAGTTGCAGTCATCAATGCAGCTCATGGATTATCCAGGAATCTCATCATAATGACCCAGCAAAGAACAGCCTAGATCTGTTCACAACTCTCTAAGCATCAGATGGGTGAACATGAACATATGTATAAGCTTTCTAACCTTACACCTATACTTTGGTAGAAGGAACATTACAATCCCAGTTCCTTCTCTCAGTGATTGCAATTAATCAATCAATTATGCATGAAACAACAACAACAACAATCTAACAACCTACCTCCTATTTGGGGTTTGTTCTAGGTAGCACAGGGATGGAAAACATGTGGCTCTCCAGATGTTGTCTGACTCAAACTCCCATCAGCCCCATCCAGCATGGCCAATGGTCTGGGATGATGGGAGTTGGAGTCCTAGTATCATCTGGAGGGCCATAGGTTCTCCATCCCTGTTTATGTTATAGAACATTATGGAGCTGTGATATATAGCACTTTTGGAACCTTGCGACAGGAAATTATTTCTTGTCCATTATCTCACAGGTCTCAGAAAGCTATGCACACCTTCTTCTGTGCTGCTGCATGTCTATGAAAGGGATAAAATTGCAGTCTACATCTTTATAAAATGTTTGTCACTAAATGGAAATCTTTTGGTTGGATTGTTGTGAGACAAAAGAAAATAATCCTATGCAAAATTCTTGCGGGGAAGGGGGAGCTCAGGATAAATATTTTTCAGAGTTATGTCCACATATTAGACTTTAAACAAAACTTTTATCTGCCATTTATGTTAATTCCTTTAGTTAATGGAACTTGGCTCAATCATGTATTTTATCATATATTTTTCAAGGACTGCTGACCACTGCCCCACGTGGTGAGCTGCATAAATGCAGCCGCTCAGGGAAGAACCATCCAGATCTAGCCTGGCTTCATCCACCCAGGCTCTCTATTGGCTTCCCCTTGGCTGTATGAAGTACTGTATATAAGGACTTCCTTTTCCAGCTGCACATTACTTTAGCAACAAGATCTACCTGAGCTGTAGCACGTACTGAATTTCTTGCATTGCATCTCTGTCTTGGCTTTTTTCCTGACTCTACATATTTGTTGCCCTTGTTTTCTGTTTCCTGAAACTCTCCAGACTGATGCCAATGGCCCAGCCCTGTGTGATACATGTAAATATACAAAATTCCTTTATTACGTTCGCTTATCTTTAGAACCAAAATCACCTTACAGTGAATGGAGAAGAGAGACATTGCCATTTTACAGAGTATGTTGAAACAGAGAGTAAGGAGTGTTTTTGGCTGCAGTCACATGGAGGAAACATAGGAGCTAGTGTGTCCACCAGCATGAACAGTGGAACACTATTTTTAAAATCTTCTGTCCGCATGCAAATAAGTGTTGGGAAGGTGTGGCCCTATCAGCTCAATACCATATAAAAAAACAAAGCTCACAGTAAAAAGAATCATGGCTTCTCTTGCTATCGCAGAAACAACCATTTGGATAATTCCCACCCAACCCTACCAGCTCTTTCAAAGGTCCAAGATAAGTGTCTATCACTGAAATGTGTCAAACTCAAGTCAATGTCTTGATTCAACATATTATCTACCAAGCAACATTTAGTTTGGTTTTTCAGAAAGAGGCTTGCTTTACTCTGCCCTTCTTCCTTCTCTTAAACTGCCTTGGATGTTTATCCGAAACATAAACAAAGTTCCAGTATTGAGATAAAAATGGTATTTGTGACCCATCCTTTCTCAGAGTGATGAACCCATTTAACCCTCACACAACCCAGTGAAGTTGATTAAGCTGAGTTTTAGTGACCGGCCGAAGGTCATGCAGAGAGATTTGTGACCTGGAGTGGGAATTTCTCTTACATCACAAATACTCTAGCTGCTAAACGTACTGACTTTAAAACACCAAAATGAACCCAGTTAATTCTGTGGGATTTTTTTTAAAAAAGAGAAAAGATGAGTTCAGGTTGAAATCTTCTGCATCCATATGTAAGGGGCAGCAAGTCCCATTAAGACATACCGGGATTGACTTCTGAGTAAGCATGCATGCATGCATGAGATTGTGTTGTACATAAAAAGGTTCCATAACTTAATCACAAACACATGCAACACCCTTAAGGAAAAAACCCTGAACCCCAATCACACAACCCAGTACTCAGTTGAAAGAAAGTATTATAACAGGATGTGGTGATAGCAGGAACTAGGCTGGTGGCAGGAAATCAAAATATTCTTAGAAGGCCACACCTCACTGCTAGGGGACCGTTCTTGAATGACTACAAAATGCAACTAATAAATGTACCTCTCTTTTAAAAAGCTGATTAGATTTAATATCTCTCTCACACACATGCCAAAGACTGAGGTGAATACTAATGATTAAGAAAGCAGTCAATTACTGCAGTTTTGCATGCAATCATTTGGCAAACTGGTCATCCGTTAACTTCTCACCAAGTAGCAAAGGCAATTTTACATAATTCCTGTTTCTCTGTATTTCTGATCTGAGGTGATATCCAATAATGTTGCTTGCTTGTGCAGGGAAAATCAGCTTGTACTGTACGATAGGACTTCCTTTTCTTCCCTTGCACCCCACCCAATTTGCCCCAGATGATTCCCCAAACTTCCAGAGTAGATTCTGGGGATGCACTGAGGTTGCAGGGTGCCATAACCCATGACAATGCACTGTATGGTATGTAAGGGACGAAATCAACTGAAGGGAAAGAAAACCAGAGAGAGAGAGAGGAGGAAGTCAAGTAGGGGAAAATGAGGTGAAGGGAAAAAAACAAAGAATAGGAAGAAAAATGCAATGATTTGAGATACAAGCCTAGGTTGACAACCGGTATGAAAGAATATTTTATTTGATAAATGTTACAATTGGATACCTGTGGCACTTTTTTCATTTATTTGCATGAAATAACTTTTTCTTCTTTTTTATGTGATTTGGTACTGTATATAGTTGTAAAATCAATAAAAAGTATATTTTAAAAGACAATGCACTGTATGATGGAAGACCGAGGAGGATAAGGCTTCAGCTCTATCCATTGGGGGGCAGGAACCGACGGGATCTTCTTCAGGACCTGCATGGCATGAGCACACTGTCCTGCTGCCTTCTTCTGATTCAGAGAAGTCTCTCACAATACTTGTGTTCCCAACCCCACAGACTGCAAAATAAGACAAGAGCCCTTTAACAGTCAACCAGCTCCTCTAGGAAGGTGGGGTTCACCACTACAGGGCCAGTTAACTGATATACAAGGCTTCTCATGGATCTAGGTATATATAGCTGTCTCAGCAAGATCCTGGGAGCTCTCCAATGTCCTGTTGGTGCTCTGGATTCTTAACTTGACCCCTTGATGGCTGGCACACAGCCAAGCTTCTCACATGAGCCTCAAGCTCTCACAGAGGAGGACATGGAGAGGGGAGGGGAATGAGAAGCCTTGCTCCACAGGTGGAGACCACAAGTGGACTCTCTCATGCAATAACTTTATCAAACCGACAAAGCACACACAACTTGACTTACAGCAGCCACCTCTCTCCCTTCTTGCCATCATCCTCTAACAAGGACAGATTCTTTTCCTTTGCTAACTCCCCACCCCCATTATCTGAGTACCAACCTAGGCTGATCGGGGTTAATAATTTCCAGGGTTGCCTAGTTAATGGAAAAGCCTTCTATTGAAAGTTGATTTCTTGACATTAAAGTTTTATAATGCAAAGCGGCATAATGGAATAGCCAAAAGGGATCTTGTTGCAGGCATCTGCCAGTGCTCAGGCACCATATAGCATTGCCAATACAGAAAGTTTGAAGCTTCTGAAAGTTATATAGGCTGTCAAAGTAAGGTACTTGGAAGCCCTTGGCACAGATGTGCATGTGAAGTGCCTTATTGGAATTACTTCTAGGGATGACGTGGGACCAACTCACATAACTATCATCTCATGATAGCTGCAACTATAATGATGTGTGCGCCTGGCTGAGTAAAATGGGCATCACAAATCAGTTCTGTGAAAGTTCCTTGTCAATGGTGGCTAGTGGGGGAGGCAATATGTTGACAGACAATCACTCCAAGCAAGAGTGTGTTAACTGGCCCAGAGGGGGGAAAGCAACAACTTAGGAACTTCTGATAAATCCAGAAAAAAAACATGTTACCCATTTTAAATCACTGGATTTCTCTATCCTTATTGCATGCATATCTATTTCCAGGTGTTATGTTTTTGCTTTTTCATATATGTTATTAGACAATATATTGATGTATTGTATAATCCCCTGCATTTTTATTACCTTGTGGTGTGTGTGTGTGTGTGTGTGTGTGTGTGTGACTTGGGGACCTTTGGGTGACAAGTGACTACTAAGTGAATACATAAAATAAAAATAAGGTGGCACTGGACTTCAGTTCCCATCAGCCCCAGCCAATGCTAAGGGATGATGTGAGTTGTAGTCCAACAACATGAGAAGGGCACCACCTTGTCTACCCCTCAGTGTTCCTACTAGAGCAGCAGGCTAGTAATAGGCAGAAAGTAGATGGGAATTTGCTTGTCAATTTCTGTGTGATCTGCAGTAGATCAACAAGGGTTTCTGACTCCCACATTTTTTTAAAAAGAAAAAGGCTCCTCCCTTCTCTTTTCTTAATTAGGCTGCTAGGATTCCAGAATTGTAGCCATGAATGCAGGTAATCCCAGTGGTGAAGTTAATAGCTCTGCACCCCTCAACAAGTATTTTGGCTCTGACTCTGGTTAGCACGAGTTGGGGTTCTAGTCCAAAACCAGATCTCACAAACTTGAAGGCTATCCACACCTGTTTAAAAAACAACACATTTCCAATTGCTTTCCCTTGACCAGCCCTTTAGCAAGCCAGTTTCCTGAGACGCCTAATAATTACTTGAGGGGAGAGCAGCTTGCAAAATATCCATTACTCCAGCTGTCCTGTGACTGATATATACACAAGCCAAGCTGCTGTTAATACACAAACATTTTAGTGCAGACACACAGGGAGTAAAGCATAAGAAGTAACATCTCTGATTAGCTGGAACCTATTTTTCCTGATGGCAATGACTCTTTACGTTTCAAACAAAGAGGCTTATAACATGAACTGGAATGGAACATGGGACATGAAAAGTTGTATTCCCACAAAATCATTCCATTCCAATATCTCTGTTTTGCTTAATAATGTCCTGCTGGGCATATTCCATAATTAATTGAAATCTACTTAATTAAAAACAGTCTGTAGGGGAGGAATGTGGCACGGCTATATTTGCACTGAAGTCAGGTAACAGTTGTTATCTGTTTTACAACCCTCAAGGTATTTGGATGCTATGCAAATAAATACTGCAAGATATAGGATTCCTCATGCTCTTGGTACAATCTTTATAGATAAAATGCTGGACTACATAAATAATATTCTTTGCTGACTTCTTTGATTATGCTTTCGATCCTCCCACTTAAAACTGGTGTCTTATTATGGCTGTGCAACTATGTAAAAGCAAAAAAAAACCATTAACAGTAGCAAGACCGTCTCTTGCTAATGGTGGGAAAAGACAATGGAGACAATAAAATAGATAAATAAAATCTGAGAGCTGAATCTGAAAAGCAATCAAAGCTGTAATCCTGCTAACCTGTGAGCAATCCCCTTTAAAAACATTTGCGCTGTAACAAACAAAAATCGACTCACCCAAAAAAATCTAGTGCGTATCTGTATCCAGGGCTTTTTTCAGCCAGAACTTGCTGGAGCTCAGTTCCGGCACCTCTCAAGTGGGTGCCATTGCCATTCTAATAGAACGAGGGAGGTGTTCATGGTGAGTTCTGGCACCTCTTTTTTGAGAAAAGTAACACTGTCTGTATCTGTACCTATATTATTATTTTTACATTTAACAATGGCTGTTTTTGAGATTCCTGATTTCTTTGTTGCAAGCCACTTTGAGCACAATATTTTTTTGTGTGGGAAAGTAGCATACAAATAAAATTATGAATGAATGTGTATCTATCTCAGAAGGGGTGGTGGTTGGAAAATCCAGAGTTTGGATGCTGGTTGTGACTTACAACAGTAATTCAACAGTAATTTGGGTTTTAATATAAACCAGTGGGTTTCTATAAAAAACAGCTTCCCATAACCAGTGAGAATGCTCAATCCTTGTTTGGCTTCTTTCTCTGTTTGGCTTCCTCCCCTTTCCTCTGTGATTTTTTTGTTGGCACGGGAACAATCCCAGGTACACTAAGCCCTTCAATTTCCTCTACTGATACCTACCGGTAAGGGCAGATTTGTCTTTCATCCAGAGGCATACCCAGGGTCCCTTGCACCCTTGCCAAGGAGCTGTATCAGTGCCCCCCCCCAAAAAAAATCACTTTACCATTTTACACATACTATTTTACACAACCAAGTACTCAAAGTGTACCGAGCGAGGGCAAGACGAGGAGGGTGGGGAAAAAATGCACTCCTTTGTGCTGCAGTGCCACACACATATACATCATATACTCCATAGTCTGATAGGTGATATTTGTGCCCCACTCTGGGCCTGCGCCTCTGGCAGGGGCTGGTTTCACCAATCCCTAGGTCGCTTCTGCTTTCATCTCCAGGGACACTGAAAAAATAGCTACTCAGTGTGAATTACCCTGCAATCTTTGGGTGAAGGGCAGTACAGTCATACCTCGGTTTAAGTACACCTTGGTTTGAGTATTTTCAGTTTAAGTACTCTGCGGACCCATCTGGAACGGATTAATTCACTTTCCATTACTTTCAATGAGAAAGTTCGCTTCAGGTTAAGTACGGACTTCCGGAACCAATTACACCCATACCTCAGGTTAAGTACGCTTCAGGTTGAGTGCTCCGCAGACCCGTCTGGAACAGATTAATCCACTTTCCATTACTTTCAATGGGAAAGTTCACTTCAGGTTAAGTACGCTTGTTTGAGTACCGGGACTCCATGGACCGTCTGGAACGGATTAATCCACTTTCCATTACTTTCAATGGGAAAGTACACTTCAGGTTAAGTACAGACTTCTGGAACCAATTGTGTTTGTAAACTGAGGTACCACTGTATACAAATTTAACAAATAAAAAGGAGGAGATTGGCCCTTTCTGACCTTTAATTATGTGTATCTGTCCTCTTGCTCAAGCCATTCCATTCTATGTCCTTACCTTCTACCTGATTCTCAGGGTTCTCTCCACTCTGCCCCCCCCCCCATGCCTGCATGACAAGTCCTATTTGGGCTTTTCATTTCTCTCATGTGATAACAATGATATAAAGCAGTGCTTACAAGCCCTGCCCTCACTGGTGCATCAATGATGCCTATTTTATTAGTCCTTCTTGAGCTTGTAGGGCATTCTTCTGAACTGAGTCTCTTTTACTTGTGTGCCCAATGATTTAGAACCCTGGTAAACTCAACAAGGGCTGTAAAGAAGGGGAAATGATGCACTGGAAGGGGTGGGGCTTGCCAGTGCAACCCTGTTCTCCCATACACAATTGAAAAATGAATGCCCAAAGTAGGGCTTCAGTTGTCTCAACATTACGTGCCACTGAGTTATTATGGGTCATTTGGAGTTCTGCCCCTCCTGCTGCTTAGGGAACTAGAGGCTACCTCATGGCTTCTCCAAGTCTGCCAACACTCATTCATTGTGTCAGTGGTGTGGTTTTGGTTACATAAACATGAAAATACCCAAATAAATATTAGTATACAGATTTAAACTCGTAAGCATTGTATTTCAGACATATTCCCCCTCCCAAATGTTGGTATACTGTTATTCACAGTGATTTTAACTTACCTATTCTGTATTTTTTTTTTTAAAAAAAGATATGTTTTCATACTCAGCTAAACAGAGACAATGCATTACTACAAGCCTGGGCCCATCTAGGTTAAAACCCTGCTTCACCAGACTCACTGCATAGCCATCAACATCTTCCAAAGATTTTGTTTGTTTTGTTTTTGTTTTGCTAAGAGTGAAAAAGAAAGTTTGTCAAGCAATTTCATACAGTGATATACAAATTGTGAAGCAATTTCATACAGCACTATACAAATGATATATAATGACTATATTCAGACAAAGTGTCTTTTAATTTATTCCCCATTACAGCATAATATCCCCCTATTGTTTACTCTGTTTATATGAAATAATACCCAACAGAGACACACACCAGAGATTATCACTTTTTATAGCCGAATTGTATTAACTATCTCCAAGGAGTTTTTCCTAAGGACATACAAGAGCTTAGGGAGAACTTTAATTTTAATTATGTTTACTTTGTGCTTGGAGAGTCGGGCTGGAGGGCTTCTCCCTTGGCAAGTTCTAGCACAATTTGCCAATTCATTGTTCTGTTAGTAAAAGCAATAAATATTAATGAGGAGGACAAACAACATGGGATGTAAACTATGTTAACATTGAAAATATACTTTAGAATCCTCATCCGTTTATAGACAATTTGCACAGCTATCTTGATAGAACGGGAGATGGATGGAAATGATCCATATTGCCAGTGCATTTTGCCTGGGGGGGGGGGGGAAGCCAAGATGTTCAAATTATGGACTGCTATCCGACTATCTCTTAGTTGATTAATTGGGCGAGATTTAGTTGATACTCCAGTTATACTAAATTATATCTACATATGGGTAAAAACAATAGTTCAAAATCAAGAGGCATGCCTTTCCTTTGTTTTTCAGATGATGTATCCATGCATCATAGCAGCCATCATATTCGAAGAGGCATCTCCCACATTCTGTCATGGAGGAAATGCCTCTTAAGACTATGCTTGCCATCCATAAATATAAATTTCTGAATGAATACACACAAACCATGAGTAATCAGGTCGCCATCTTTTTCTTTTTAAACTAGTCAATAAAAATAAAATAAACTTTTGAGCTATACTGAATGACATATCCATGCCACTGGGAGGCTGCCCACCGAAAGACATCATATCACCATATCCACTCCAACACGAAATTCTGGTGAAAGTCAGTTTCAAATTGTGCTGTCCCCATGTCTGTCTACATTTGTCCATGAATGCTTATGAAGATCTGTGCTTTGGATTCATAATTTTTTTGGGCACCGTAGCACTGCTGGCAGGCACTGGATCTGCTATTCTTACTGTGCTGTCCAAACAGCTTTGCTTCATACTTAGTTGTAGCATTGTCACAATGGACCTTTGCTCCTGCAATTGAAAGGGCAGTCCTTGGCTCATGGTTCAAAGGGTAGAAACAAGGATTTCCCTTTTTTTAAGTCCCAGCATTACAGCAGTTAAGAACACCTGAAGACAAGCAAAGCAACACTGCTACAGTAAGGAAAAGAGAAGGCAGGAACTCCTTCCCTTTGACTGAGGGGAAATGTAAAGCAAGCTTGGAGCAGGAGCAAAACACTGAAAGAAAAATAAAGTTAGAATATATGAAATAGTGCTTCATCTAGTCCAGGCATAGGCAACCTTGGCTCTCCAGATGTTTTGGAACTACAACTCCCATGATCCCTAGCTAACAGGGCCATTGTTCAGGGATCATGGGAGTTGTAGTTCCAAAACATCTGGAGAGCCAAGGTTGCCTATGCCTGATCTAGTCTTCTGTTGTTGATTGCCAGATCTTCCATATTCTGAAGAAAATGTGTTGCTTCCTGGGACCTGCAGAAGGCAGTATCTGAATTTGGACCTGCTGCATGCAAGCATCCTTTGGAAGAAAGGGTGGGATAAAAAAAGAAAACATACATACATACAGCTATAGTCCCTAAGAAAGGGAGGTGAGTTTAAGAAGCCAAATCTAAAAGATGCAACAATTTCTCAAGCTGTTTCCCCCCACCCCTGTGTGCACCTCAGAGCAAATGTAAAGAGCAAAGGAAGCAGGCGTAGCAGCCTCATCTTTACGTGCTGGCGGCAGGCCACCATTTGTCTCTCCCAATCTGGCTCTCCTATTCTTTTCCTTTTCCTTGTTTCTCTCTCCCTTTAGCAATGCTTTCTCTTAACAGGCAAGGGAAGCAGTAAAAGCTAAAGAAAGTGGCGGACCCCTGGAAAATGCTCCAAATTGATAGTATTGGTAGGGTTGCAATGCTAGCATTATATGCAGGGTTGCCATGGTGACTGTGCTTGTGGAACTCGAAGAGGCACTCTTTTATTTGTACTTTCAAAAAAACAAGCATCACCAAGTGCAAATTCTGCCACCTCAAATCTCCCCGAAAAGACAACTTCTTTCTCCTGGCTTCATGACTGGGCTTGCCTTTGGGGCTCCGCATTGCAACAAATATACCACCATGGAACTTGCAGTATCTGGGCTGCATTTTCCTAATTTGTGAGGAGCTCCTATCAAATCACAGTCTAAGAAGCTGCACACTCTAGCAATACAGGCACAATCTTTGGTGTTTATCAATTCATGGGGAATAAAGAAAAAAGCATTTGAAGCAATACTACTGCAATACTGAAAATATTACCGTATCTTCTACCTTCTCACGCTATGGAACGGCATACAACTTGCATATTGGGAAGGAGGAGAAAAAAAATGACCTTGCATGTAGAAGGCCAATTGCAAGACAAAATTAACTACTTTCTCTTTTATTAAGTAAAATTTCCTTTTTGAGTTAAATGCTGGATGTGGTCCCAGAGATTTCTGAGCCTAACCTGGAGCTGAATTGATTGGCTCATGATTTGGCACAAGCGTCATCTTACACCAAGTTACACCAGGCCAGTTAAAAGCACTATCACAACTTTCAAGAATAAATGAAATTATGAAATGGCAGCAACGGCTCCTTTGTCATCTAGGCCATTTCTTACAGCTTCAGATTGCAATTTCTAGCCATAAAAATAGCTGTCTTCTCATTGCCACACCCTTGTTCCTCTTTCAACTTGCCTTCTCATCTCCAGTGCCCTTTCAACAGCACAGCCTTGCCTTGTTATTCAATTGGGTAATTTCCTGTGACCTTGGATATTTATACTTGCAGTCACACAGTGTAAGCTCTAATAGTATCTGTTATACCGGCTTTGATATTGCTTAATGGCCATTGCTACCTGCAGAAAATACACACATAAAAATGGTTGGTAACTTAACATTCAAATTTCATGAAGGCCTCCATCTCCACTTGTGGCATTTTCTCAAAGCAATGCAAAATAAAAAATAAAAATAAAATAAAATATTGCAAAGACACAAACACACAGTTCATCACATTACAAGATAAATTAAAAGTAACAACATGAGATTTTTAAGTAGGACACACTTTTTGATGAAGATCATTAAGTTCTTGTACTTCCACTAAATGCTTTCTGGGGCAATCATCCCCAGCAATGTTTGTTGAATTGTTTTTATGAAAACTTGCTTAAAGAATCAGAGCCTAGGCTCCCACAACTGTCACTTCCCCAAACAATTGTGTGGAGATACATTTGGACAGCAAAACATCTCATGGATGTGCTTAGATATCCACTGAAGAGTTTTGCATGCAAGTTTCATTGAATTTTGCAAAAAATTAAAAAACTGTTATAGATGTTCCTTTTCTGAAAAAAAAAGTTGTATCATATAACCTCCATATTGATTTGAGCCGAATCAGGCTGATTTACAAAGTTCTTTTAATTGGTGCACACTGCTAGTAAACAGCTTACAGAGAGCAGCAGATAAAAGAACTGCTCCTGAAAATGGAATAAATGGACAGCAACATGTAATAAAAATTCACCAGAAATTCTGGTGATAGTGCTATTCTGTAAACTATTGTCCAAGAGCTAGTGGAGACATTGTGTGACTTTATGTGAATGACCGTGTATTGCTTTATGCAACCTAAAACACAACTCTGGATATCAGTTCTCTTTTTTCATACAGGGATTTTGTGCCAAAAGAGAAAAAGCCCTTCTCGATGGATCCAATCATAATATCTCTGAATGTTTGTTGGCCACAAATACATAAAGTATAGCTTAGTAGTGATTTCCAGTTGTTAATGGCCTTGAATAGATTCCATTCATATGCTTCCTTCGAAAATCTCTAATTTTGCCTAAACAATGCTCTTGCAAGGTTTAAATCCCCCAAACCTATTTTTATTCTGAAGGCAGCTTACATGATAAAAGGATAACAATTCAAAAATTTGTTTTTACTTCCTTCATACTACTTCCATATCTAGAGGTCCTCCCATTTAGATACAGAATTTTTTTTTTTAAAAAAAACATTATATCACTATTATCCTCCACCATCTCTCTCCATTAGTCAACAGTCTGCATCGGTGTCTCTGAGCCTTGTCATCTTATCTCAATATATCAATACTATGAAGTCTAACTGCAACATATCCTTAACTACCTGGAAAATTCCTATTAACGCACTCTGTCCTTCAAATATGTTAGTGAGCTGTTTTATTTATATTTAATGTGTCATAAAATGCATCTTCCGGCATACTCTCTCACATTCCATTTGAGTATCTGAAAGATAACACTGTGTGTTTCACTGACGGCAGACTGAATGTCCTCATTAGTCGTTTAATGTATTTTATTTCTAAAAAGTTTCTTCGCAAACTAACAGAGCACAAAGTAGTAAAAGACCCATTGAAATAAATGGGAGAGTTAAGCTCATGTTGAAATGTCTCCCGCTGAAACCAATGAGACTTCAAAATGATTACCTTTGGCTAGATCAGGAGTACCCAGTAACTGTAAAGAGGATTCCTTCCATAGATGCTCTAGGTGCATCTTTATAAGAAGCCATAGGCTCAGAGCTATAACACTCTCTCTACACTGTTCCTGTAATTGCTTTGTTCTCTAAAACTTATTTATTACTATCTTGAGATGTAATTTATTAATATATAAAATAAAACCTTGCTAATATTAAGGTACTAAAACTGAATGTACCATCAGAATAGCAACACAACCTGTAACCCACATGCACATTGACCAAGCACATAGTACATTGTATTTTGGCACTTACTAAAAGGCCCAGCTGCTGTTAAAAAGTATGCCACTGGGAGCTAGGCTGACGGGATACCATAAGACTCAGCTACGGCATTCCAGAGGGTCTGTGCTGAGTGCCTCTGATCAAAGTTGTCCCATGGAGTGGGTCTCAGGCCAAGTCAATCAATGCAATTGTTAAGGGGTCAATCACCCTGCATTCCCTATTATTTTGGTCATTAGGAATGGAACAGGAGTTCCAGCAACAATAAGGGTCCATGTAGCTTATAATCCTGATGCTGGAGGTTGGAACCCTTGCAATTAAGAACAAAGAGGCACGTCAAGTAGGCAATTAACCAACTAAGAAACTCTCTAGTCAAACAGAATTTTTGTTTATATAACCCTCAGATAACTTACCTGCAGTTATTTAGACACCATCCAGTAATGCCATGAAGCATCACGACAAGATTGAGTTGGAAGAGAATGAAGACATTTATCTTCTGCATTGCCAATTCACTCTGGTTCTGGAATCCCAGAACACCTGGATAAAAAGGAATCTTATGTACATACACGAGTAGTTCAAAAAGATCTGCAACTCCTTGTTGGGATATGAAATTCATTCCAGGAGACATTCAGCCCAATTCAAATCTATTGAGCTCTATGCTGAGTTCATTTGTTAGTACGGCTTTCTTCATTTACTTCATTATTGGGAAAGCACTGAATGTGAATTTCAAACAGTGAGATGTTCTCAACCTTAAAGTGAATGAGGAAGATTATGTCCATTTGTAGAGAGTGGAGGGATGAATTAGAACCAAAATATCTGGATAACGTGTATTGAAATATAATAGCACAGCTTAATTTTTTTCAGTCCTGTGGTGTCTATAATTGAGTGATATGAACTTGAGAATGAATCTTTGGCAAACTTGCACATTGCAGATTTCCTTTTATCCATTTTGTATTTATGACCTCTTCCTTTATTGCTTTCTTATCTAATAAGTTACACCATAAAGTCAAAACACAGCAGATTACTCTGTGGCTTATAAGAAAATTCACCTGATCCCCCCCCCCAATTAATTGACAGGAAAGGGGTAGCTAGATCTTACTTTCTTGTATTTTTCATTTGTACAATTGGAAAGCAAATCCATTTTAATTAGAGACATCAAAAGATTCATATGCTTTCCATGGATGTTTTAATGAGAAATAAATAACTTAGTGTTTTAGTTTTGCATTTAGAAGTCATCCTTTTTCTCAGTGAGTAATGACAATCTTTGTAGCCTGGCTGGTGCCAGTGTCTTGGGTAAGGATATATCCAGTATTATGGAGGCAACGGACATTGGGATAGGAGTTTCTGCTTATCCAAACTTTTTGATACATTATCAGGATTGGCAAAAATCTTTAAGGCTAGGTAGAATGGGGTTAGTCAACCATTTCAAAACTCAGATATATTAAACTAGCACAATTCTTTCCAATTCTAGAATGTGTCTCCCTGCCCCTACACAGCATCAAAATACTAGAATGAGGGGTCACTGAACAAAATGGATTAAGGACAAGCAAAATCTAAGTATTTCTTCAAGTAACACATAATTTGTTGCCAGAAGATGTGGTGCTGGCTTATATGCCTTTTTAAAAAGAGTATTAGACCAATTCATGGAGGATTTATTTTTCAATGGCTATAATTCTCCCCACCCCACCCCTAAAAAAAGCTTAAAAATGGAACATCAGAAGGTGAAACATGCTAGACCAGGGACAAACAGGACTTTCCATCAAGTCCTATGAGCTTCCTGTGAGGTCACTGTTGGTGCTAAATTAAATGGACCTTTTATCCAATCAAGTAAAATGTAACTACCACGCTTGCTGCACAGCTTCATTGATTGAGTATTAGCTGTCAAAGTAACAGGTTTTAAATATTGCCTAAAATGTGTAGGATGCAATGGATTGCAGATACAAAATAATGCACTTTGGGTTTTTTTATCAGTTTCAGGACAACTGTGATCTTCACAAATATACACCCAGTCGCGGGGGAATTAATTGAGAATTCTATGTTTTAACTACAGATGACCAGTGCAGAATATACAGCCATCATGCAATCTTATTTCTAAATGGACCTGCTGGGTACACTATTTCATGAGTCTTTATTAACATCTGGACACAACAGGAGAACTGAGTGCTGTGTCCCAGATTTTCTATCATAAGCAAATTATCTGAGGATTATATATTTAACTCTGTGTTAATTTTATGTGTGTTTTTTTAAAATAGTACAACATACACCCCATTTTAAGTCAGGGACATGTACCCCCCTCCCAGCCTGGTGTTGTGCAAACATGACCCCCTTCCGGAAGAGAACATAACAGTGAGGCTTTTTGTGTGATTTAATCATAATATTGACAATTTTATCAAATTTTTACAAAACTGATATTGTTTCTTTTTTAAAAAATCTAACTCTTAGTAAGACTAGAATGGGGTTCTTTTAAAATAGAAAAGCATTCTTATGCTACTGCTCTTCTGGAATATTCATATTAAAAACCCTATGTACCAAAATACAAACTGTAGCTAATAAAAGGTAATTCAGTCCACCATGATACTATATACCATTAATATTCAGGGAATCCACAGTAATATTGCGTAATTAGCAAGTTGTATGCACAATGGCATTGGTAAATTTAAATATAAAACTATAACTCAAAACCCCAAACTTAGGCTGTGGCCATAACTGATATGGGACATGTATTAACTTTCCCCTTTAGATATTATTTTCATAACTACTGTCAGCAATCACTTTCAGCCTAAATGATTGGTTTTAGGAACTAAACCCTTTTCATAAATATAAATAATTATATGGTGTTCATAAAGCTCCATGATAGAAAGAAGAATAATTCCTTTGATTTTTATATAATTTTATCACAACCCACCAAGAATAAATAAATAAATAGACACATGAGGATAGTTACCACTTTATATCCTCAAAACACCACACAAACATCCACTAATCGATCTAATGAGAGGCTAATTAATCTTATGGGGCCCAAGTTTAGTTTCCCACTTGTGATTTCTGTCACTGGGCCAAGTTGCAGAATTCAATTATTCCACTTTCCAAAATGAGGGTTATTTTCTCACTCTCTAAATATAGGAGGATCTCATCATAAGTTAGAAAGTTGGCAAAAAGAATTAAATGTTAAAATCTTTTGTTAGAAAAATATAGATTTGTTAAACAAAAAAATAAGCGTAGAAAGAAGGGTTGGGCCTCAATAAAAAAAGTAATTTATGCTTCAATGCAAAGAGAAAGAAATGGCTCTATGGGCAAAATTCAAGTACGAGTGACCAGCGTTTTAATTGTAAAGTAGGTGCAACATTTTTTTAAAATGTTACAACACTGCATGACCTGTAATGCTCACAATATTTACATTAACTGCTTACATAAAACCATAAAAACTCTGAAGAGGAAGAAAAATAATCTATATGGACTGAAACAAACTATTCCTAGCACCCACATCAATGCCAATATTAACCAATGAAATCAAGTGCACAAAAATACTTTACATAGTCTACTAATGTAAAGTATACATTGGTGAGAAAAGTACAAACCTAATTAGTTAAAAATGTCAAAATTCAGTTTTAGGGACAAAAAAAACTTGGGGGGGGGGAGAACTAAATATAAACATACATCCACACTCACCCAAACACACACATACACACACGCACGCACATGAGTATTCATGAATAGAAACATCTGTTTAGACGAGAGCAGAAAGCAGGCTGGTACGAAAAAATGGACATTAACTCTTTAAACATAACAAACACATCAACTCGTAACAAAAAAAATAAAAGAGTGCTAACTAAACTACACAAAAGATCACTTCACATGAGTTTTCATGTAGGATTATGGCAGGCTGCCCTGCCATTACACAAAAGACAAAATGAACCTACCCAGCAGAAGGAAGGGTTTCTGTCTCCAGGCCACTGTAGCTTAGAGTAGCTAATTGCATTCCATCGGGCTGGGGTGTAAAAAAAAGAGAGAAGGGCTGTGTCCACCTGCGATAAGAGCAAGCCTTCTAGCCCAGGGGTAGTGCTGTGTGCGTTGGCACAGGAGAGCTGACCATGGGACTGTTGCTCTCTCAGATCCCTCTGGAGCTAATGGTGCTCCTATCACATAGGAAAATGGAGCATGGCCCCGGAGAAGGTGACGTGGGCAGGGAATGAATACTCCTTGTGTAAGCACTAGATTTTGGTTACCGCTATCCTGGTGCTGTTACCAGCCATGGATGGTGCCGATTACCAGCAGTCTTTGCTAGGAGAGGTAACTAGGCCGTTATAAGGAACCAAGTTCCAGAATACAACACAATGGTGGCTCCCAGATGAAGAGGTAGAAGGTGGTCCTAAGGACTCCATCTTGGGCCCAGGCATGGCAAACAGAGAATACGTTTGGGGCCGCCTGGGGAAAAGGGGAGGGCCACTGCTGCCACATGGGGCACCAACACTGAAAGTGACACTGCGTTATGCTTTCTTTTAAAGATACTGGTATTTTGAGAATGCCTCACAGCTTTAGGTTTGTGTATGTGTAGTGTATGATCAGCTTTCTAACACACGTTTCACATTTCTTTCAAACTTAACATAACATAAATAATCTGGTTAATAGATTCAACCTGCACATTTCTGCCACATTTATATGTATAGATATATATATATAAATATATATATATAAATTCATATAAATTTATATATATATATATAAAAGAATCTGTTAATGGTATAAATAATTCTTATTAAATAAAATAAATCTGATATGTTACATAATACTGACAAAATCATTGGCTGGGATCCAAAGAGCTACCTTTGAGGTACATCCAAAGATTTGGCTGTGCCTAGTTGGATTCTTTTTGACACAAATATCCTTTTAACAAGAGACCCCATGCTGTATCATAAACTGTTTTTGTAAGTCCACTCAGGTTCTGAAGTGGTTTGTTACCCATATGGTTGGGAAGGAGATTTTCTGTTCAAGAAACACAGGCCCGTTGGGTGCACAGAACTAGTTGTGCAGTTCTTTGGATCCTGGCCAGTGCTGCTAGTAGTTTTGTAAGCCACCTTTCAGCTCTAGAATATTAATACTGGTCAGTGGGCATCCGTATCAGCAGCAGGGTGATTCAGTGACCACTTGTGCTCCATAAAAACACCCAGGCACAACTGGCCACGGAAAGTTCTTCTTTAATTTTAGGAACACTTTTTTTTCTGAACTGTAAGGTCTGGCATTTATCAAAATTAGCAATGAGCATGGTTCTTAAAACTGGGCTATTGCTCCCATACATTAAAATCAATCATGTCCCCTGTTTCAAAATATTGGGCTAGCCAATTTAGGCTATGAGGGGGTTCAAAAGGAATGGTGGTATAAGATGAACTTGATTTTAAAAACCGGTGGCTATGAAACTCTGTTAAAGCAATAGCAGACTAAAAATATTCTATCTAAATATTCTTAATAAAAAACCTACAGCATTCTACTTTAAAACTCAGGCAAATAATAATAAAAATGCAACCAGCAGTTGCAGTGTTTGACTTCTTAATTTGACCTGCAATCCCACATCCCTTTAGGAATCTGCAAAGTTGCACTCTCCTACAGAGACCTTAAATGGAGTACAGCACACTTCCAGGCAAGGTTCATTCCAAACAGACACTATAAATGAACACTCAGTGGCGAGAAGTGTTATGTCATAATTAAGGTATTACATAATCATGCCTTTTCAACTGCTGTTAAATACAAAAACAGCATCTTTTACATTATTATATAAAAGCATTTAGGCTGTATTTTTATTTATCACTTTACACTGGTAGTCTCTTGTATGTGTACTCAATAGAAACCAAAGAATTTTGTACACTATTTTTTTGTACAATAAAAGATAAAGTGTGCATTAGGTACGCTTGTACATGACAATATTGTACATTATTTACATTTGAGATATCGTCATGAAATTCTGTTTTATCTATATACACAATGAAAATTTTGCAGAAACATTTGGACTATTTCTTATAATCACAATTTAAGTATTATAGAAAAAGGGTTCTATACACACACTGTAATCTTTTGAAGATCTGGATTAACTTGTCCTTCTTTACCAATAAGAATACTGTACCACTGTTTTGTTTAGCACCCTGTGGTGATGAACTCTATCCATCCTGATATTATATATATATGTGCATGTTTTTTTTTTTAAATAAGTACTGGACCAGTAACAAAGACATTCAATGTTATCTAGAGATCTTCCTCCTCTTGGGTTTTGGAGGCTTCAGCTGTCTGTCTCCCTGTGGAATTTGGTGCACCTGAAAAAAGCACAAAGGTAACAATAACAATGAAAATGTTGGAAGCCAGTTAATAATAACGAAATACTTGTTATTTATAGAATATTTTTTTCATTGTGTTCAAAGCAGCCCATATACGTCATCTCCGTAATCCTTATAAACAACTATGTAAGGCTTTATTGTTGGGTTAGATCCTATAAACGACCTGCGTTCATGAAATGGGGCTTTCTGGCCTCCCCTTGCCAAGAATAGTGTTTCAGATTTTGGTAGTAGGGGGACTAAAGCTACAGATAGGAGGTCAGGAGAAATCAGCACCCACCCCAAGTTGGGAAACAGAAGCATTTTCATGCTTGTGCAGAGCACCATTAGACCCAAGTAATTATTCCCATAGTAGAGGTGGGGATACAGAATGACAGTGAGCTGCCTACAGTGATGCAGCTAGGTAACGTTAAGAGTCTGCCCTGAATGGTATTACCACCACGCTCCTTTCGACTGTAAATGTGTATCCCTTCCCAACTGTAGGAGTGATGAAGTCAAACAATTTGTATGCAAGCCAAGAGGAAGCGTGCTAGGCTGAGGCCCATTGATAATTTATTATGTATATTGCAAGTTGCAATTCTTTATTTACTTACCTAAGATTAAGCCTTATTGAACTCAAAGGAACTTCCTTCTTGATAGACATGCACTCAATTGCACTATAAGGGACCTTCAGCACGAGGCCTGTGGTTCCAGACTTAAGAGATGTCATTAAAAGGTCCCATTTTATTTATTTGCTTGCTTTCTTAACATTCATATATCCCACCTTTCTTCCATTTTGGAACTCAAGGTGGTGTATGTTAGGTTCCCATGAGGTTTCCCATCCAGGCACTGGGACAGATGCAAACCTGCTTGGCTTTAGAAAACTTCAACAAGTCTCATGTCTTCATATCATATGCTAGGAATAATCTATGGTAGCTTCTATTTCTCCGGGCTTGCTGAAATTATAATGGCTCTCTAATTGTAGGATTTAGCTTCAGTTGCAGAAACAGAACCATCATTTTGATAGAATCATCCCCGACCCCTGGCCGCTTTAAATAAGTTATATATTCTGCAGTTGATACTCACATTCCCAGACATTTTGTCAAGTTCACTCATGGCCTCATGTATAGCAGCTTCTAAATGATTATTTAGCTTCCCACTTCTAGGATAAAAAGAAAGGGGGGGAATTACAGCAGTGCCCATGACTTTTTGTAGTAGAATATGCCATTTAAAAACATGTAATTTAAATACATACACTGCAAACTGAAATAACATTCTACTCAGATTTTCAGCCATGGGAGACCACCCTTTACATACAATATAGCAGTTTAGATTAAATGCAACCTATGCCTCAAAAAGCATAAAAAAGCAAACTGTAACTTTAAAAAATTGCATACACTAAACACATAGGCATAAAATCAATCTTTTTTCTACATGAATTGCAAATTAACTTTATGAGGCAATCAGTATTTTAGTTTGCTTCTTTTAAAGGTGTTTCTTTTAAAATGACAAACCACACAACAAAGAACACGTTGCTCAAAAGCAGAGCATGGCATTATCACATTTTTACTAAAATGCTAAAGTGGATGTTTGAAGAAAGCATTGGTTGTTGTGGTGGTGGTGGTGGGGAGAGAGATAGACACACACACAAAGCAGCAGGTATCAAGAGGATAATGTATCTTTCTTCTTAACTTAGCTATGTGCAATCGGTATGCGTGCCAAAAAAAATTGCCTCTCACAAAGGCATGATTCAACTATTTAGGCTGCTTTAAAGAATCACTAGGCTGCTACAGAATTTAACAATGACTTGCTTTACCTGAGTCCCAAACTGAACAACACTGCATTTATTCCATAGCTGGAGAGTTCAATATGAAGAAAGCTTCTACAGAGTGTCTTCTACCTTCAGTCTAATTACAGAATATTCCATATGATCTATGGCTTTTATGGATCTTAGGGTTCCATATATGCTTATGTACTTTAGGGCGATTTGCACAATATTAATTTCTTATGTGCATATAGCATCCATAGGGGAAACTCCATTTACACTGTCTCAGGTGTGACAAAAACATACAAGTTCATTTTGCAGCCTGCACAAGCAGCAGATTCCCTTGGCTGTAAGCAACAGAGATTAAACAGACACATTATGGCATATGCAGAGTCTATTCAATTTTCTACATATATGTTGTATCCAGGAAGCAAATCAATCTTGTCTGTCTTGGCCCTTGGTTACTTAAAGAAACAGATAACACCATACAGTAATTAAGCTAACCAATGATTCCGGATGTTTTTCAGAATTTTTCAAATTGCTTAACATGCAACTTTGCATACTATACAAATGCCTTGTTTTAGTTTCATAGCTGTTGTGCTATATGTGTAATTTTCTTCAGCATTCACCCATCAACTGCACCGTGACCACATGGTGGCCAGAAGAAAACTGGCCTGCAAACATTTAATCTTGTCTTTTATCCAAAGTGATCTGCACACAAAAAGGATTGAAATGCTAAGGACTCTTCAGAGAAACCGGAGGAAGTGATAATATGATTAGATATTATAGGTGCTATGATCCATGGGGTCACGAAGAGTCGGACACGACTAAACGACTAAACAACAACAACATTATAGGTGCAGAATACACCTCTTTCTAGAATGGTCAAATTGAAGACTTACATGTTTGCATGAAATGACTGCATGTCTTTGTGGCAGAGAAAGTTTCAGACTCACTCAAACACAATTGGATTATGTGAATAAAATAAAATAGCAAGGAATATGGGATGTTCCCCTGCCCCCACTTGTTTTAGGTTAGATGTGTTTGGCTGGCTGTGGACATGTAACCATGGTCTGCCTTTGCCCAGGAAATACATTGGTCCCTTTGGGCCATAATGCCTTTGTGGGTGCACTGTCCAGGGAGAATCTTAAATAGAATCTCCTGAGCAGTTACAGGTGCCCCTACCAATCTTCTTTGTCTGCACCTCCAATTGATGATTCTAGAGAAAACTGCAATGAGATCAAAACTAAAAGCAAGGCATTGTTCATCTCTCCCTACAAGGAAAATATCTCACATCATGAGATAAGGTGCAGGCAAGAAGTGTGTGTGGCTGTATTTCTGTATGGCAGCACAGCCGCCAGAATAATAATGGCAGCTAAGTGGGAAACAAAAAAGGTCCCAACAAGAGTGGATATGCAAATTAAATGAGTATTTGTTAATGGCAAAGTTAACAGCAGTAATAAGAAATCAATCAAATCAAAAATTGAGGGACGAATGGAAATGCTATGAGGAATATATGGAGAAACATTGCTTGAAGAAAGAAGTGCTAACATGCTTAGATTAAGAGATATGAAGGGATATAAGATATATATTAGATGAAGAGTCAAAGGAATTAATAGGAAGGTACAGAGTAACAGAATGCACAATATTGATATAATATTTTATGATGGAAGTCGGAATAGTGACAGAGGAAAGTCAGAGGGGTGAAGGGTGGTGGGTTATGGTGATTGGATAAAAGGGAGAAATGTATAATATGAATGATAATATGTTATGAGAGAATGTATTGTTTGTGAAATAATTAATAAATTGTTTAATTTTTTTTTAAAAGAAGAAGAAGTAGTGTGTGTGGCTGGCGTAAAAGCATGGCCCAGTCAAAAAGCTCCTTCTGATATAGTTCAACAGCCCCTTCTGTTACCAGAATGCACAGTAAGCTTCCCTCTCCCTCCTGTGTGGGAGAGAACTATTTTCCTGTGGTGCAAGCCCTACCTGGCAATGGTTGCCTGTGAATGTGGGGAAGCGATTGCCTTGAATTTAATAGATATAAGAAAAGATTAGATGAAACAAAATTCAAATAGTGAATTTTATTTATAAAAGGCTTCCTAAGGTACCCTGGAGTTAACAAATATAAATCATTTTACTATAACGTTACAGTAACAGGCAAACAGTAATACTGACAGAAGTTAGAAGTGGTAGCAGTTATTCGGTTTTTTGTATTAGTGCAGATATAGTACTTTCCTTTGTGTCCTATACAATGTATGCAGAACTGATGCTAAAAGAGCCAAAACTAAAATTTGCTTCACTTCAAATATTATCCTTATACAAACAACATATTTGTGTGGCCTAAATTTTATTTTGGTGTACCTCTTGTCTAATTACTGCATGTGTTCAAATAAATGTCTCGGCTCTCTTCCCCCACCGCCTGCCTAGCTGCTTGTGTGGTGCTACATTTGAAAGGGGGTGTTTGTGCTTAGCTAAACTAAAAAGGGTGTTAATTGCTTCTCCTCTGACTGATGTGCCCTCTCTGCAGGCTGCTCACTTAATTGCTCACCTGCTCATTGCTTTTTAATCTGTTAAGGTGTATCGTTCCCCCCCCCCCACAAGATGCATAGTGGCTTTAAAGCTGTGGTCTATTTTTCAGTGTGGTAATTACTAACGGGATACACTAATCAGCTTGTTAGCTCATCAGGGAGCATGTTAATTTCATGATCTCTGGCAAGCTCTATGGATGGGCTTGGCTAATTGCCATTTTTGGGATTAGGAAGGAACTTCCCCAGCTCAGATTGGCTAGTGACTGAGTTGGGGGGTGGGGGAAGAGAAGATAAGGAAGATGGGCAAAGAGGCGATGACTTGTCTTCTTCCAAGCCCAACTGACTCCTAATTGGGGTGTGTGCATGCATATGGAAGCTGTAAGCACACCACAAACTACAATGCTTTTTTCAAATTAACTTCAGTCTTTGTAAAGAGAATCATTTAGCTCTAAGATAAAGTGAATCCATCCTATTAGTGCAAGAATTTCTGTTTGCGCAATAAGACTTGCCCTTTTCCGTCTCCCCACGTGTGACCTACACCCCCCTCCAAATCTGCTCTGGAGGTTGGGGAAAAACCTCTAGGACAGGATTAGTGGGTGCACTAGGTGGGAGAACATTTCATTCGGCACTGACTTAGTGCTATGCTGAAATCCACTCTTCATGTATATATAAAATACTTACTTTCTATTCCTCTTTCTGACATGGTTGTAGGCTTCTAGACCTTCTGTTAGTGTCTTCAACTTATCAGGCTCCACCTGAGTAAAGACATGAACACCAAGTCAGTCATTTTCAGGGTTTTCAGAGTTTTCTTACAACTTTGTATCATGGTTCTTAACTATATTTACCACTTGCTGGTCATTTGTGTGAGAGCAGGTGAAGATAACTATTCTTCACTCAGGCATCCAGTTATTAAATAATGATTTGCAGATAGACACACAGCCTTACAGTCTATGATCATATAGGTTTCCATCTCCATAACATTCACCTGCTTTTTAAACTCAGTTATTCAAGGCAACAACAGAGATACATTATACAAACAAAAATAATAAGCTTCAACTCTGACTAAAGTCCATGTGGCATGGATAGCAAGGAAGGCCTCATTCAGTAGAACATGAGACTCTTAATCTCAGGGTTGTGGGTTCGAGCCCCATGCTGGGCAAAAGGATTCCTGAATTGCATGGGACTGGACTAGATGACCCTTGTGATACCTTCCGACTCTACAATTCTATATAATACAATTCTATAGTTCTTCTGGGCTTCTTGAAGGAGAACAATACAGTCACAGTAAAAGTGTCCTTTACCAATGTTGCCCTATAGAATGCAAACCAAGTGGCACATATGCAAAAAACATTACTCACAGGTAATAAGTCACATATAAAACCCCTTGCATATCTATATTTACATATTAAGAATCTGTTCCGTATGTGGATGATTTCGCAATTTTTAAGTGCCAAATCTACACATGAACGTTTAAAAATTCATATTAGTAACAACATTTCTTTCATCTGGGTCCCGCACTACATAAGAGCCAAGGGCTAGCTCAAACACAAGAGAACATCTTGGCTTACAGCTCTTGTGATATATGTTACATTAGGGTAGTGGTGGCAGCAGGAATAGTAGCAACTGCCTAATTTTGTGCTGGTTTTTGGCAAAAAGTCCCAAAGTCACACAGGAAAATTATAAAAGGGCATTTTTCAAAGCAGGATGGAAGGAAAAGATTAACCATGGCACTTATTGCAACATCATCAAAGAGTTTAGGGTTAGCGCAACTGAAGTCCCAACTGCCTTGACTCAGTTTTAATGTTACTTTAACTTTAGTGGAAACAATCAAGGTTTGCACCGTATCTGCTAAAGTCCTGGATAAGATTTAGCTGTCTACACAATTTAAATAGCAAGTGAATGAGGTGGTTTGTAAAACAATTATGCTTAATCTTAGTATCATTGATTATTAAAGCAACACATTTTGTTTTGGTACCAATATTCCACTATACAATTTAGTCCACTGTAATTAACAACAAAAACTACAAATTGGGCAACACTAAAGAGAGTTCAGCTGTTGTGAAATAAGGAATAAAAATTATAGATTTCAGCACCAGATGGCTCAAGTCAATTCCGTTTCTAATTGAACTTTGTAAAAGCATGATTTCTTTGTTTTGTGCAGCCGTATGTACAAATGACATTACAATTATTATGTGTGGATAACTTTGTTTTTCAGATGGTATTAGAGAACTTCACAGTTCATTTCACCAACCCAATCAATGAAATTAACATTTAAAATCTGAAATAAATTCTATTATTTTATCTTCATTGTTGCATCTTTTGTGTTTTTTCTTTTAAACAAAACACATACACACACTTAAATAGACAATTATCTTTTTGTATCAATAATAGCTAATTTATACATTGTATGAATGCTTAAAGTCAACTGAACCATTACAACAACAAAACTCCTGCTATGAGCTTCATTGAGCATTAGGACTGAAACCTAAAGTCTTTATCCTGAACGTTTGCACTATAGAAGCACTTGGAGTGGCCGATTAACTTTACATCAGTATGTATCACAGCATTTGTGATATGGCAGTGGTAGAGCATTTGGTATTCCATATCCTTTTAAACTGATCTGAGGACTCCAAAAGGGTAAATATAGGCATTTGCTGATCAACACCATAATGCTGTCACTCTAGCAGTGCCCCCACTGTATGGAATCTATAACTGTGGATCCCATACTGATGTTAGTATTGCCTATCTGAAGTTAATCAGAGCAGATATAATATCAGCTATATTAAAGCTCAGCATAGAACGATCATACTGAAGAGATTATCTGAAGATATGAATCTGGGGTACTAATTCATTTTGCATTAAAGTAAAGTAAAGCAAAGCAAGTAAATCTTGAATTATGACAATTTTTGAATCCCTGAAAAAAGGTTCTTCAGAGCATAGTACTTATATCTAATCTCATATAGAGTTAAATAGTCCTTTGATGAGAAGTACAGGGATAGCAGCTTCTTGACTCAAGATCTAAAAGTTTCCAAAGATGCTCATAGCTGGCATAGAATCCCGTTTTCTTGCTCTGGAAATTAACTTACGACAGCCAATTTATAATTCACAAGTGATGTCATCATTTAATACAGGTCATCATGATGAACATACATGCAGCGAACTGTTCTAGAGTTCCTGGCCAATATTAAAATTATTTTATTTATTAATCTGAATTTGTATACTGCTTCATTGTAAATAAAAACTCAAGCAGTTTACAAAGAATATAAAATGTACGCTACAATTGTCAATGAAAGTCAAAGTTATCAATGGTGTTTTGTTTTTTTTAAGAAATTTCCTTAGCACTATCTCTAATAACATTTAGTTTTATTTCCCTTTACTAAAAATATGTTTATTGCATATTTCTATTGGAAAGACCTCCGGGATCTGAACTGATATGATTCTCCTCCAAAAAATTATTTGAAAAACAATAAATGCACAGAATGTCCTAAAATTACAATGAACTTCCTGGAATTACCTCTTGGTATAAAGGTATGCAGCCAGGAGCAGCGAGGAATGGAACGGCTTATATTCAGGCATTTTTGCTTAACCCCCCCCCCCTGCAGAC
Organism: Zootoca vivipara; assembly: GCF_965207765.1. Classification (NCBI taxonomy): domain Eukaryota; kingdom Metazoa; phylum Chordata; class Lepidosauria; order Squamata; family Lacertidae; genus Zootoca; species Zootoca vivipara. The sequence continues at coordinate 33,410,782 of NC_142582.1, forward strand.
CAGCAACAATAATAAAGTTGATAGTAACTACCTTTAAATCAAAAGGTAAAGGGACCCCTGTCTGTTAAGTCCAGTTGCGGACAACTCTGGGGTTATGGATCTCGCTTTACTGGCCGAGGGAGCCGGCGTTTGTCCGCAGACAGCTTCCGGGTGCTGTGGCCATCATGACAAAGCCGCTTCTGGCGAACCAGAGCAGCGCACGGAAACACCATTTAACTTCCCCCTGGAGCAGTACCTATTTATCTACTTGCAATTTGATGTGCTTTCGAACTGCTAGGTGGGCAAGAGCAGGGACCGAGCAATGGGAGCTCACCCCGTCACGGAGATTCGAACCGCTGACCTTCTGGTCGGTAAACCCTAGGCCCTATGGTTTAGACCACAGCGCCACCTGCGTCCCTACCTTTAAATTACCATGCATTATAATAAATGTGAATTGTCTACAATTTTTTACTACTTTGGGGGATTAAATAAATCTATTATAAATTCATATTTAAAAGGCATTGACAGTGTAAATTGTCAAAATACATTTTGTGTATTTTTTAAAAGTAAACTGGTCATTTCCCTAAGCTATCTGTAAGGTTCACAAGTAGGAGAGAAAAGCAACCCTGCGCCTTTACAATTGTAATCATAAAATAAGAATGAAAACTCTATCAGCACATTAAAAGGTATAAGCAATAATATATTTCCAAAAAGCAACAGAGACATTAAAATATTGTGTAAGAGACACATTTGTTACTAATAAGGTAAAATATATGCATGTATAAATATACCTTCCCATCCTCAGTGCTTTGTTGACATGAGTTGTGAATATCATCTTCTCTTACTAGTTTACCAGGCCATGAAGTCAGTCCTTTTATTTGGCCCCAGACCAAGTCCCCAACGTTAAACGTCCTTGGCCTGTAATGTAGCAACTCATTTGAAGAAGGGGATTCAGGATTCCTTAGGTCATCTTCACTACTAATGCTTTTAGCATCTGAAGGACTAGGCACACACCCATTAATGCTTTTGGCATTAAAGTCCCCATTATAATGGATGTAGTCTTTAACTAGAGAATTTTCAAAGCTATTGGAGGAACTTGGAGACTGCTCCTCCACTGCCAGGTCTTGTTTAGAAGCATTCAGCAACTCTCCAAAACCTCTGCTTTGTTGAGGCCTGTTTCCATTCATGTGTGCACATCGTTCCACAGTGTTCTCTAGTCTTTCTTTAAAACTCATCATAGTTCTTTTGTAATTGCTATACCTGAAGTTCTCCTCCATCATCTTATCACTTTGACAATTTCGCTGGGGTAACAGTATTGGATGCTGCTTGCCTTGAACTAATGGCAGTGTGGAGACATTATTAGGTCTTTCGTGGCAAGGGCTGCTGTGGATATGGGATGGATGGTCTAAAAATTCCTCACACTTCCATCTGTTCATTTCCCCTCCAGGGCTTTGCTCCCCTTCCCATTGTTTTTTGGGTGTGTTGCAACCTGTTGTTTTATAGTATTCCAAGCCCTCCCCCTCACTGGAATTTTTAAGATGTTCTGAATTCTTCAATATTCGTGCCCCCCTTGTGTTCCTTGCCCTACCTTCATGATCAGAAATGCCAACGTTTCTTCCGTGGATTACTGCACTGACCGCACTAGAAAGATTTAATGGGTCACCAATTGAGGCTGTGAAGGCACTCATGGCACTCAGAGCTGGAATGGGGCTCATTTGTGTCGTACTGTTCACTGCGGTGGTGATAACTACTTGCATCCCCTTGCTTGCAGCATCTACCACTGCTTTGTAGATAGCATCGACTGAACCATCTCCCGGGGTTGGTAGGCTGAGGCTGTCTTTTGCCTGGTGCCCTACAGACGGCTCTGTCCTTTGCTGCAAGTTGCACACTGTATCTTGAAATGGAGGAAGAGGGGTGTTGGAACTCTCGGGAACTGGTGGCATCCCCATTTGACTGATCATTCTTTTGTTCAGAAAAGCTGCCTCCTCTTGCATTCTCACCTTTAAAAATCAGAAGGAGGGAAAATAAGATCAGGTTTCTAAAAGCAATTTCAGGTCACTATGGTTTCATTCAAGACGAAAACTAAAAGCATGCGTGAAGAACTACTATATGTATCATACATATTGATGCAGATTCATTTTTCATGGTGTTAGACACACAGGGACAAAAATAAAATATAGTCTATACCTTTCCCTAATCAAGGTACTGCCCAGTCTCCAAATCCTGCAGCAAACCACAAACAGGAGCAGGTGTACCACAATATGTTACTGGGGAGCAAATAGTGCTAAACTGCTAGCCTTAAAAAGTTCTGTATTTTTATACCCTTGTTAGCAGATTACAACTACATGCCTCGGTAAGGCCTCCAATCCTACAGGCTCAACCTCAGTTTTTTCTATTCTTGATTCCTTACTTTGACTTGAATTACCCTGAAACACATTGCATATGAGGAAGTCACCCTTGCAGTCCCTGGGAAATGCTACAGCATGTACACTCCTTGGAATTCTGCTTGAACCTACCCATACTTTCAGATCTTCTTCAGAGGCCCTCTGCTGTCTGCGGTCCCTACTGGTTACCTGGGATAGGGCCTTTTTGGCAGCAGTGCCATAAGGAACTCTCTTCTTGGGAAACTCTCCTCCTTTCTCTTGGCACTTTTTCCAGAGAGCCTTTAGAACATGCTGAGCTTGAGGCAATGCTCTGCTTGTGTTCTGCTGTGCACGTCTGGCTTTATACTTTACAAGTAAGTTATTATTTTATGTTTCTGTTTTGCTCATGTAACTTCTGTTTTATTCCATGTTTTAATATGCTTTTGGATTTGTGAGTTTCCTTGGAGTTTATTTACTTATTTTTACTTTAAAAAGTGGGAGGACAATGATTATACTACTTCTGCTATTGTTGCTCCCCCCTGGGAGGGTGGGGAGTTGGCTTCTGCTATTTAAATTCAGTTTAAGTCTATAGGATCTAAAGTGCAAAATCTGCCCTCAAGATTGCAGCCTCAGTGAATACCTTGATGATGTTTTCCTGGTTCCCATGCATGGAGTTTATTGCATTTTCCACCAAATTGATCAATTTTCTCTTTATCTAACCATCCCTGCAAACGTTTCCTTTGAAGATCCTTTTATCATACACGTGCGAAGTTCACAATCTACTATCCAGTTGAACTCAAGCCCGTATAATCTATATGTATTATTGTAGGTATCACTCTCATGCTACCAAACATTTGTTTGGATATGTATTCATTTACATTATCTACCAAATGTCTTTCAGAATAAGCCATCCCAAGGCAGCGTAAAATAAAAAAATTAAAATAACGCAATAGAATATGAATAGCTAAACGGCAGCAAAAATTCAAACTGATAAAAGCCAGCAACAGACCAATCCAAAGATTAGAAAATCAAAGAGTCTTTAGGGCTTGTTTATAATTCTGAAGTGAGGGAGCCAAACAAAGTTAGCAGGAGAGGAAGTTCCAGACTAGCAAAAGGCTTTATCAGATTTCATCAACTCATTACAGTAAAGTAAAAGCATGTGCCGTGCAAATCAGTAAAGGGCAAAGCCTGGTGAGAGGGGGCATTTCCTGAGAGTAGCTAGAGAGGCCTGTAGAACCTGGTGTTTGGAGCCCTTTAAAATAAACTGTAAGGAGTTACAACCAGCACTTTGAATTGAGCTTGGAAGCAAAGGGACAACCAATGCAGCTGATGCAGGACAGCTATTACGTGCACAAAGCATGAGACTCCACAAGTGCCCTTCTGTACCTACTGAAGATTCCAAACTTTGTTCAACAGCAGTCTTATTTACAAAGCATTGCAGTAGGCTGGAAATAACCAGTCCATGCATGACTGTGGCCAGGATTACTTTCACCAGATAGGGTTGTAACTGTTGATCTAGCTGAAGTTGGTTGATACTGACACTACCTAAACCTGAGGAAGACCCAGGCAAACTTGGCTCTTCGAGGGAAGGGCATCCCCATCCAGGACCAGTTGCAATATTTTATCCAGTACAAGTGTCTTCTTAATTAATCATACCCCTATCTTGTGTGAATAAAATTTCTCCTTTTTTGCCTTCACTAAGCCTAAAAAATCTACATCATCTGTAGGCTGTACTATGATATTTTCACAATCTGCATCTAAGCTTCCCCCCGCCCCAGTATTATCTATCAAAGCCTGTATAGAAAAGCAGGCTAGCAATATTTGTCATGGCTACATTAAACAGTTACCAACATTAAATATATGCATGATTCATGTCTAACAAAGCAAAAAAACAAAACAAAACAAACAACAACAACAGAAAGTCACATAGCACAATGTGAAGAAGATAAAAAGCACCCTGAAGGCCATGATTTTTGCAAACACAGGGAAATATTTAGTTGTCTAGAATAACAAAATGATGTATTTTGCTATTATACTCAAAGAATAAAAGCTTTTCTTCTCTACCCTCTGCATTAATTTTCATCCAGCTTTTGAGTTTGGAAGTACTATAATGATGTTACTGCACAAGGTAGCTCTCTTTGATGATCTAGTAGCTGCTGATATTTTCTGTCATTTTCAAAGCTTAGCTAAACATATGCACGCAGATAGCCATGACAGGGAAAATATTTAAAAATGCATTTACAGGGATTTGTTTCAGAATACTTAAGACAATGCAAGTCTTCTAAACTTAAACACTGATAAATAAATATAACACCAGGTCCAAGAATTGCAGAGAAATACTTTTCCATTGCCATCCTGAAGAGCAGCACTAGAGTTTTCCCTTGTAACTTATGAGAAGTGAACAGTTCGCAATGTAACATAATCGTCGGATGTTAAAGTACTGAGATAATAAAATGGGATGATTTAACTTCATACAGACATTGCTTAAAATCCCCAATAAACTATTGAAGGAGTATAGGAATTTGTATTATTTTTCATGGAAAACTTGAAAGAACAAACCAACTTCTACCTGGAAATTCTGGAACAGACAAGCCATAGGGTTTGAGTTGTTAGGTGGCCCAGGAATGGGGGGCTGTCCTTGAAAGCCTTGGAGATTCTGATAGCCTTGAAGAAGCTGCTGTTGCTGATTGGATGGAAACATTTGATTGTTGTTGAACAGTGACTGTAGATGCGTCAGTTGATGATTATTAAGGGTAGTATTTATTGATGACATGTCACCTGCAATTCCAAACATATAGATATTTAAGTCAACAATTTTCTGAAGGTGTAACACATGGGTCATATTTTACCACTTAGTGACAAGATGTGGAATAAACCCCCTCCCCCATAACTCTTCAGTGAATCAATATTTCAGGGAACTAATATGCAAGGTATGGATTTCTTTCGCAGAAAGCAGTCTTGCTTACAGTGAAGTCTAACTCTGGATTTGCCTTGCATATACTAAATGCAACTTTCCTGGCGTTTCTTGAATAGCAACATATTCTACAGCTTATTAAACAATCATTTAAGTACTCTCGTTAACTTTTTAAAAAAATCCTATTTAAATGTTTAACATTCCTTGTTAACCAATAACGGCACAAATTATAGAGACTGTTTACATTTAAGTGACTTATTTTTTACAAGACCTTTGCAAATGAATGAAACTTTTACACTTCCTTTTTTAAAGCAGTAACCAGCTAAGGAAAACTAGAAGCTACAATCTCATAATACTTAGTTGAGGCAAGCAAGGTTAATTTTTATGAATGGGATCCAAAGGGCCCCCATACACACATACATTTGCATGAGGCTTGCTCCATTTACTTCTCTGACCACACTACTTTATACTGTGTCAAAAGCTACAATACAACAGAAATAGAGGACTACGTGGAGGTGAGAAAACCTGCTAGGTGTGTGGAAGCTCTGCGTGCAATCCTTTGCACACCAGCCTACTTTACAGGCACCTGTGAAATGCTACAGCATACACTTAGAAGACACAAGCAATTTGGCACAAAATGCACAAGTATTATGAATAAGCAACAAATCTGGCACAGAATTCATTTTTTATTGCAAGTTCTTAGTAAGTTAGGCCTGTGTTTATCAGAAAAATGCTTGTGCATAATACTTCTATGTTTTATTAGCAGCAATTCACTGAGCGCACGCACACACAAACACAACCAGGGAGGGATATTCATAAAGGAAGAACAAGAATTTGGCAGACTCTCAGGCCCAATTCACACATTTCTATCACTGTTGTACAGTCATGTTCCAATGAAGGGCTTCCCAATAAATGTGAAAATCTAGGATATTATTCTCTTAGATTTAAACATGTGAACTGGAATTAAGCTTTCCATTGATGTTTGTCAAGTTGTTTAGAAACCATTGGTTTCCTACCAAAAAATGAGCATCCAAGAAGCATGGGAACTTAAGTGTAGAGTGCTAGAAGGGCAGCCTATTGCCTTGAACTTGTGGAAGACTGTACTCTGAGTGCTTTATATATACTGTGTCGTCATAATCTAGGGATTGGACACATTGATATTTTTTTTTAATTCAGATGGACTTGGAAGCTTATCTATTGCACAGCTACTCATACTAACCCTGTGATGCCTTGAATATATACATATCTATATCTATATATTTTAAAATGTTGCATCCCAAAGACGCATCTACGAAATTTGAAAAAAGTAAAAGCCATTCCAATTGGTTGGTTGAATTTTGATGGCATCATATTATCTAAATAATAGGGTTTTAAAAATGCTGTTTGAAAATGTCTGTCAATTATATTTGCAGTCTTTCACTGGAATGGTTAAGCAAGTTAACATAGCATAAACGTTTTAGGGGGAAAGTGCAATGAAATGGAGTTTTGAAAAAAGAAGTTCCCACCCACCACCATTTTTTTTTCCTTTTTTAAAATCTGTGAAAATATTTAACTTACCAAGTAGACCTGTCCCCAGTAGAGGGTTAAGTAGCTGTGGCACCACAGAGTTACTGTTGAGTTTAGCTGAACCAGATGTACTCCCAGCATTATTAGATATGCTCAGCAATGTTTCTGCCATTGACACCACTGCTGTCCCACCAAGTGTTGAGACAGACAGTGCTGCCACTGCTGATGATGTAGTGGCTGTGGTAGTGGTAGCCTGGGAGGAGGTTGCTATGGAAACCTCTGGATGATTAGCAGGGTTGCCCGATGTAGAGTTCAGAACACCACCCAGCAGCTGGGGATTCAAGGGCATTAATCCTGAGGCCCCAGTGACAGCTGGAAGGAGCAGGGGGTTTGAAGTAGTGTCTGTGCCTGAAAAGCTTGGGAAAGGGTTTCCCAGGGAACTGGTTAACAGGGTATCAGCTCTGTTGGTATCTGACTGACTGCTAAGCAAGTGATCTGGTGGTGGGGCTGTCATCTGTGCTACTGAAGGTACAGGGTTGTGTTGCTGTTGCTGTAACAGATCTGAGATGGACAGATTGAAAGGTGCTAAGGGGAACATGGCAGCTGTTTGGGCTTGGTTCTGTAGAAGAGCTGCTAGCAGCTGGAAATGAACAGGTTGCAGCACCTGCCCATCCATATCACCAGAGAGCAAAGCTAAAGCAGCATTTACATTTGGGTTGAGAATACCTAAAGGATTGAGGGTGACCTCAGACTTGCCTTCTCCTGCTGAAGGCTGCAGTATATTTAATAGATTCTGGTTTAGGAGGTGCTGCTGATTCACTGGCAAAGAGATAGGAAGTGAACTAAAGAGGTTTGGATTCAAAGAGTGCGGAAGGTTGTTGTTTGAAGTGCTGTTCTGTGGAAAATGCAGAGCATGTTCATGACCAACAAAAGGAAAGTCATTCCCAAGGGGGAGCTGGCTATGTAGTGGGTTTCCGGCTGCAGTTGTGACGATGACACCATCTTGAAGAACGGATGTGGTCTTGGTGATGGCAGGTTGACTGGTGCCAGCTATAGCTGTCGATGATGGTGGTCCTGTCCTTCCTGCAAATGAGAAAGAAAGGAAAAAGTAATGCACATTGAAAGATAAATGCTATAATGAATCATAAATATCAGCTGGAGTTTGCAACACTCAGACAAGGAAGAGTTATCAACATATCTCCTGCCTTATTTACAGTGACTCACAAAACGGATAATTAAAAAACCACCAAAAGTACTAAATCGTGTTACAAGTATTCAAAGCAGTATTAAACTACCTGAAAACAACAAATTTGTGGAAACAGAAAGTTGGCTTTTCTTCAGATTTTATTTGTTACATTGAATGAATGCTGCACAATGCAATTTAATACTTACATTATTGTCAACCGCTTTCCGAACACTTTAGGTAGTATGTCAACTGAATACATAAATAAAAACAAGTGCTTCCATATTTTTCTAAAAGTCACGAGTGGGATGCACTGAAGAACATATTCTGCAACTTCAAGTCTACTACTGAGATAGCCTTGGGCCATCTCCTAGCATAAACAAGACTACCGCAGGGCTACTCTCTGTCCTTCAAAAGAGAACCACTGCATAGGGCAGGCATCCCAAACTGCGGCCCTCCAGATGTTTTGGCCTACAACTCCCATGTTCCCTAGCTAAGAGGACCAGTGGTCAGGAATGATGGGAATTGTAGTCCAAAACATCTGGAGGGCCGAAGTTTGGGGATGCCTGGCATAGGGCATCCTGGACCATTTTGTAGGAAGCTCATATTCAAGCCACCTGGGTTATTTAAATACAAAATTAGAACTTGTAATTAATTATTTCAAACGCTATAATGGTAAATATATGAGAAAGATTATATAAGAAACATTTTGCATTAAAGCATTACTTAAAAACTCAGCCTCAACAAGCCCATTTATTTATTTGTGGTTTTTGTGGGGTTTTTAATTGTCGTTTTTGTTCTTGGGCAAATATCAAGTACAGTGTCAGAGTATGAGGTAGGCTTAAATTCTAATAATAAGATTGTAGAAAGTTAAGGAAGACAGATTAGCAATCAGAACAAAATCCATTCTCAAGACTGCCACCATGTGGCTTTACATATCAAAAACATAATGGGAAATATACAGATAAAATACGCATGTATGCAAAAGCACGGCTCTTGAGAATGTGAGAAGAAAAAGACTAGGCAGACTAGAAGCTAAATCTAAAGCTTACTGACGGAGCATTCTGAAAGTCCCACTATTTACATGTTGTAAGTTCTGCACAGTACAGAAAATATTATAAACCTTTGTCACATTTATATCCTATCCTTCCTCCAATAAGATCAAGGCAGGGTAAATGGGCTTTTACCCGTTTTAATTCCACAGAAACTGAGGGTGGCGAGACTGAGAAGTAATCACTTGGTCAAGACTGTCAAGTAAGCCTCACAACTACCACATTTAAACTCAGATGTAAAGCTCTTCACACTTTAAGCAAAAATTGCAAAAACGCCTTAGGTCTTATTTACAGAATGCTGTTGGCAGACACATATGCGTTATATAGGCACTGCTGTCGTTTCCGTGTGAAACAGAATTTTTCATACTTTGTTTTTCAATATTTTTTGTATTTTGATTAATGAAGCCAGGATTCTGAAAATAAAAGTTCTTCTAGTGCTCTCAATCCAATAAAACAATGCAAAAGGCATGTGAAATATTATGTTATTATTGGACTCCTCCTGCAAAGCACATTTGTGGGCCTGCCTTGGAAGAGAATCTGGAAAGGGTTGGGCAGCTTCATCTCAGAAAGCAAGCAAACATGCACATACATCCATAGGATCTATAATACTTTTACGCATACCATGGTGGTAAAGCAGAAAATGTTTTGCCATCATGGAAGTTTTGTCTAAGCTCCATGGTGATTTAAGCACTGCAGTTAAGGCACCACCATTCATTAAGGCAGCCAGAGGAGGCTTGACCAAGTCAGTCAACAGTCAATGCCTCCATAGAGGAAGGTGTAGTCTCATCCAGTCTTAAGGTGGCTCTGGCTGAAGAAACCCTCTCTGGATTTCACGACACATTTTAGACCAAGCAGTCTAAAATGTTCAATCTCTGGGAAAAGTAGTTTTGGTGGTGACTCATTTTCCTAGGTTCTTGGATGAAATAGATTATTCATACCCATTTAAATCTGCCCCAGGCTCCGTTCTGACACAGACATGGTGTTAGGCACCCTGGTAGGCAGGAGAAATACATATTGTTGGATTTCTGAATGTGTTTCAATCACATCAGTCATGGTATCCTTTTTGGTCATCCCTAAACCTGATAATGGAATTATGGTTCCTAACCTATGGTAACCAACCCATCCTAACCCAGCTAACCCATTATGCTTGCACAACAGGACTTCACCCTGCGCCCAGTCCAAATCTTTTCCATAGGACTGGGGAAACCCCTAGAAAAGATGTGCGAGGGAAGCTGCGCTATTGTGGAAGCAGAAATCCTTCCACTGAAGGAACATTAAGGCATAGATGTTACTTTGGAGCAGTTGTTCTATTTTCACAGCCAAAAAACCATTTAGTGATTAGCATTCTATTTTGGCAACTAGGAACTCTTCTTCCCAGTGAAACCAGGGAACTAAAGCTCCTTGAGAGGGCCCAGGGATTTCTGATACAATATTTAAGAAATCCTTAAAAAACCCAAGTCCACAAGAGACTTTGGGATAGACAGGCCTAAAGGTATAAAAGTTTGAGTTTAATCCATATTTGTAGTGCAGTATTGATAGGAACCAAGTCTCCTGAGCAGAATATCTGACAACGGCTCTGACAAGATATACCAGAATTGCAAAAACAATTGCCTTTTGATGAAAGGGAACAGGAAACATTTTTTCCCCTAGGGAACAAAATAGTGTATTCTGTTTCACTTAAGAAGTTTCTGCTTGACTGCAATCAGGAGAGTCACTGACTGAACATGATACCAATGTGTAACCAAAAGTTAACTAAATACTAGTTTAATTATATCATTACCCTTGTAAGAAAAGCCAGTATCCTGCACGTGGATGTGCTAGATAACAAAACAAGGTCTCAGAGTATGTTCATGCATATTCAAGAGGTGATGGACTCCCACAATATGCTATGAAACCTTTCTTAAAAAATTGATGGAGTACAGGGGTTGTGCATCCATGCTATTCACAAGTGTGCTGGCAGTAGAGAGCAATGCATGCAAAACCCTCAGCTTGGGAGATATGCTGGAAAAAGAAAATGGAAAAAGGAAGTTGCCTGGTACTTGCTACCCCTCATTCCAGGGCCTAAAACAAAGGAATAATTAGGGTTGCAAGACCTTGAAACGGAATCCCCACCCCATCTAAATCCATTATATGGTGAGGTATAATACTCCTTAACAGCTTCAATTTAGTTACAGGTAGGTAGCCGTGTTGGTCTGCTGTAGTCGAAACAAACAAAAATCCTTCCAGTAGCACCTTAGAGACCAACTAAGTTTGTCATTGGTATGAGTTTTCGTGTGCATGCATGTATCTGAAGAAGTGTGCATGCAATACGAAAGCTCATACCAATGACAAAGTTAGTTGGTCTCTAAGGTGCTACTGGAAGGATTTTTTATTATTATTTAGCTTCAATTTAGTTACCTGGTCCCAGGCTGTAACTAAAGAGCTGGCCCATCATTAGAATGCAAACACAAAATGGGCTGGGTGGTTTCTTGTGATACTTGCATGAGTCAACTCTGCCAAGAGATCTTGGAGCGCTTCACTAGAGTGGGAGTTTGGTGGGATGGGATCAGAACAATACTCTGAGTTCTGTGTTGTTGTTGTTAAGCTTCAGTAGAGCAAAAATATTTCTCTGTCTTCTCTGGGGCAGGAAACAGCTTTATGAGGAAGCCTTTCTGTATTGAGGAAGTTATCAAGTTGATCACTTGGCCCAAAGGGAATGACTTCTAAATATCCTACTGACTACTGCTCCTCTTCCCTTAGTGAAACTCCAATGCTAGGGGATTCCCCTCGCACACAAAAAAAAATGCAGGAACTCATGGGGGGAGGAGATATATTCCTCCAGGAAGAGCTATATATTTAAGATATGTTTGGCTGTGCAGGTTATTGCAAATTAGAGCCGTGCACCAGATTCAATTCTGAACTGATCCGCACCCTGATCCAGATTGGGTCGAGGAAGTCTCCATCACCACAGAGTGGGTTGTGTCTTCCTGATTTGTACTGATCTGTAGTGCTTTTACTCTGCCAAACCTTTATTAGGAATTGCAAATATAGGCCATCATAAAACATCTATATATAAAAATTTAAAATATATACAAAAACAGCCATGTAAAATATGTAATAATGAGGATTTTCATTGGAGTTTCTTCCCGCTAAATAGTACCATTTGTTATTTGTAGTGCAAAACAGTCCCCCAGAAATCCAGACAGACCGTCTCTAAACTGTTGCAATGATGACATCACCATATAACAAAAACGCCAGGATAGGGAGAGGGGATCTGTAATCTTACCCCACCCAGCACTCCCCAATCAAAATTCTTGGGAGGAGGCAGAGTGAAGTCCTTAGAATGCATAACTATTTTGTAAGCTCTGTCTTTTGAGTTTTGTTTCCTTCACAGCACCCTATTCAGACGTATATTTTTCCTATCCTTTCCCAATTAATCCTAGTCCCATCCTTTTAAAAAAAAGAAAGTCTGTTTCCTCGTGTCTTAGTATTCCTGCCCCTCCACCCAAAACTGGTTCTAGCTCTTACATAAGTTTTATTTATAGAATGCTAGGTTTTCTGTATCTGTCTTTATCAATACATTGCAGTGTGTGTGTGTGTGTGTGTGTGTGTGTGTGTGTTGTGAGTACATTGTACACTCCAGTACACTGCGCACTGCCTGTGTACAAGCAAGACACACACAGTGCAATATTATATACATCAGCTCAGTAAAATCTTTTTTAAAAAAACTTTCTTGAAAAAGCTAACTTAAAACGTGCCTAGCATAAAAACCCTTTTGAGCTGTTTGCCAGAAATTTGGCAGGGTTAAGCCCCCTTGTAGTGGCTAGCATGTCTGAATATTTTATGTCTTTATGTGAAACTAGCAAACAAACAATAAAGTTATGGCCATTTTGGCTTCCAGTTCAAGTATATGGTATTTCTGAAGATTTGTTTCCTCCCCATCGACTTCAGAGCTTATTGGGTCCGAATCTGGTCCGCTCTGGATTTACAAGAAGAAATTTTATTATTATTAAAGATTGTGAAATATTTGAAAAACACATGTATGCAAATACGCTCATTAGCAGGTTTAACGTAAAACAAGCAGTTAAATATATTATTAAGAAAAACTAAAGAATAACTTAAAGATGGAGTAATGTGGAAAATGCAGTATGAAAATTAAAAAGGAACCACAAAAGGGGGGGCGGAAGTCAAATGTATGTGTATTAGAAATGCATGTGATTTGTGTTTTTGTAATTTGTATGTCCGTAAATTTTTTAAAGACCGAAAAAAGGTGTATATATATATATAAAATACAAATCAGCTGCACAATTTGGATAGAGCGGTCCATGCATTGTGAATAACTGTTTGAAAATAAAAGATGGGTGAAATATTTGGCAAAAGGTTGTTTTTGACAGGCAATGTGAAGAGCAATATGGGCAATATGGAATAAATTCATAATAAAAACCTCATTGATGAAACTCAAGCTCCTTTCATATACAAATATTCTATATTCATATATATAACTATGTGCTTGATTTCTCAAGTTTTCCTATTTTTAAAAAAGTTGAGAAGCTACGAGTCATTATAAATGCTACATAAAGTTCTGAGGTATTTAATTTTATTTAAACATATTAAAGAGCAAGATAAAAATAAGTAGCCTAGTTGTACTGAAATAAATATTTATGAGTTATTGCCAATTAAATACCCATCATATTTCTGTATGCCACAATAAATTAAAAAGTGAATGCTGATGCAGGAATATAGGACTGGGTTCTTTGCAAAACTTCACGTCATTACAATATAAAAGCTAAAATTACATTTTAAAAGCAATTCTACAAAGTTGAAAATGTTTACCTTCTGGTCTGTAAATACTGGCCAAGAGCAATTTCTAACAACACATCAGAATCCTGCAATCATGTCTGTTTTGATTTATTTCACTGTGCTGTGTTGAGTGTTTTTTTGGGGGGGGACGACAAAGTTGTTGAGCTTCGCCCCCTTTTTCCGGCAAAATCGCCCCCCAAAAATAAACATTTCTGATATGGGCTGCCATACATCCAGAGGTTTTCACAGACATTTGGGTTGCTTTTCAAAAATACTGCATGGACGTCATTTTCGATGGATGAATCCCAGCAATGTCCGGGAAATTCCAGGCGTATAGCCCTAGTAAATCTATCTTCTCATGGTATGCTGTCTCAACACGGATGAGGTGCTAGGACATCTGCTTTACATGCAGAAGGTCCCAGGTTCATTTCCCAGCATGTGCACATAGGGCTGGGAATGTCCCCTGTCTGAAACTCTGGAGAACTGCTGCCATTCAGTGTAGACAATTCTATGCTAGATGGACCTGGAAAGATCCAGTTCTGTGGAAGGCAGACTCTGTGTTCCTAACCACATAATCTCTCTCTCACACACACACTATAAAAGACCTTTCTTTTTGAGTCAGCATAGCTTAGATTACTATAAATCCATGTAGTTAACATTTAAAAACATGTTTTATGCCACTGTTAAGTTTTCAAGTGTCACCTTCACACAAGGTACTGTGTGACGCTACAGTCTCCTCTCCGCTACCGGTCAGCACCCTGTCCTTACCTTTCAGCAAAGTTATCCCGCTCAAAATGCATCAAGATGCTGCTGCTTTTTGCTTTTAAATTCTTAGTAAAGTAAAGGTAAAGGGATCCCTGACGATTAGGTCCAGTCGTGACTGACTCTGGGGTTGGGGCGCTCATCTCGCGTTATTGGCCGAGGGAGTGGGCGTACAGCTTCCAGGTCATGTGGCCAGCATGGCTAAGTCGCTTCTGGCAAACCAGAGCAGCACACGGAAACACCGTTTACCTTCCCGCTATAGCGGTACCTATTTATCTACTTGGACCTTGACATGCTTTCGAACTGCTAGGTTGGCAGGAGCAGGGACTGAGCAACGGGAGCTCACCCTGTTGCGGGGATTCGAACTGCCGACCTTCTGATTGGCAAGCCTTGGCTCTGTGGTTTAACCCACAGCGCCACCTGCGCTGTGTAATTGTAAGTACCAATTGTATAATTGTAATTGTACCAATTGTACAATTGTGTAATTGTAAGTACCAACTTACAATTGGGACCCAGGTGGCGCTGTGGGTTAAACCACAGGGTCTAGGGCTTGCTGATCAGAAGGTCGGCGGTTCGAATCCCGCTCCGGCGGGAAGGTAAACGGCGTTTTCGTGCGCTGCTCTGGTTCGCCAGAAGCAGCTTTGTCATGCTGGCCACATGACCCGGAAGCTGTCTGCGGACAAACGCCAGCTCCCCCGGCCTATAGAGCGAGATGAGCGCCGCAACCCCAGAGTCGGACACGACTGGACCTGATGGTCAGGGGGCCCTTTACCCTTTACTTAAGTACCAACTTACAATTCATCATTATGAGGGCTTTTGATTACTAAGTTTAAATTTTATTTTATTTTTGGGCTTTTCTCAACTGCCATATGACAAATTGCCACCTTATTTCTGTGTCACCTGTCAAGAGTCAGATATGATGGTTCCCTGGCATCACCAGAATTCACCAATAGTTTTTGCTAACTCTCCATCCAGAAATCCTCAAAACATTTGCCTACAGAGCATAGTCAAGAAGTAGTGCAGGGATGATCTTCTCACACCCGACTCTCCTTTTTGTTTTAGGTTTAGTTTCCTCTTGCCACCAACCTTTTATGGCTTAAATGCTTGCATTTCCTAGTCAAGAAAAAGGAAGCAGCTCAACACTGCTTTATTTACCCAATATGACAACTAGGTAGCTTTCTTTATTTTATTTTTAAAGATTATGGATGTACCTCTGTAATACTACTTCAAGGGCAACTATGGGCTGTTTCTCAATCTTTCTGCAATGGGCTCTCAGTGTGCAATGTAGAAAGAGTGCAAGCATTTTAACTCTTCTCGTATGCTTACAATGTAAGATGTGGTGCTACAGCTATGCCCATCCGTACATTTGCAAAATTTCCTCTTCAAGGAGGCTGGCTTCTTCATTACATACCTTTAGGCGGCAGGCAAAAATGTTCCTTGTCAATCTGATATCCTTTGTGGGAGACGAGTTTATAGGTTTGTGGGCTTTTTGTTCTTGTTATTATGTATTTTGTGTTTTTATCTTGCATTTTTATATTGTGAAGCGCCTCGAGATCTACAGACGAAGGGCAGTATGCAAACTGAATTAATAGTAATTAACAAATTGTGCTCATATATTCCTTATCGGATGTTACACTGGTGAGGATGCAGAATCATTCAGGCATCACCCACGAGCAAGATAGAACCTGTTGGGCAATTGTAAGGCAATCAGGTGATAGTTTAACTTTTCTATCTAATGATGCGAACCTGTTTATGTCAGTAGCATCACAATTATAGACAGTTCTTCCCATCTGCATTTCACTGCAAGAGTGTTTCACTCTGCTTTCTTCCAGTGCCAGACAGATATGACTGCTGCATCTTGTGCACTTATGTCATCTTTCACTTCTGTTGGTATTCTAGGTTTTCGTAGGATACCAATTTGTATCTCTGCTGATGGCTCTTTTGATCCAGTGGAAACTTCAGTTAGCAAAATGGGGTGAGGCAATTTCACTGCCCCACTTTCCTCCATAAATCTGCTCAGGTGGGATGGGGGCATTGTGTGGTAGGTAGCTTGGGGGACTGCAGGAGTAAGGGGCAATTCACAAAATTCACCTCCTCCTTTCAGCTTAATGAAGCCTGCTGGATCAAAGAGCCTTCCATCAGTGGAGAGCATCACTGGATTTTTAAAAATAGCTGTAGTTAGGCAATTTATACAAACTGCATAGCCAACAATAAGGAGCCTCTAGAAGTAATAACCCAGTGCTCAGAATCTGGCACAGAAGAGAACACATCTGTCCACTTTAGGTGATGATGATTTGAAGGTCTTTGACACAGAGCTGATTCATAAATACCTCTGGCAGAATGCTGTCTTCAGTTCTCCTTTATAGATCAGTTGTATTCATAATATAAACAATAGGGTTTTAGAAGTCAGAAGCCCCGCCTCCCCATGAAATTAGCTTCATCTCATAATCTCATAATCATAATCATAAAGGTATTGCAGAAGTGAATGAACATCATTTAGTACCACACTTTATTTTAGGTGATTCTAGTTCTTAGATGTGTGTATATAAGGTTTCTTCAGACTACAGTTTCTGGATTCTTCAGCAAAACCCTTCCAGACTCTGAAATTCATATGGCTGATATCAAAGCTTTAGTAGTTTTTCATAATCATGGAATCTTGTGAGTCAATCGTAACAAGCCTATGGGTAACATGCCACTAGAAACTAGTGCTTGCAGAGATTACATAATTTAGGGTCCAATGCAACCCCCTCCTGATCTACAATCTAGCCAGCAAAATGTTATCAAACTGCACTTCAATGCTTCAGTATTAAACACAACTACTATTTATATAACTTGGTTTTAGCTTTCCGGATTTGTCTCCCTAAGCAAGCATATGACAGGCCAAAAGCAAACAAAATGTGTGTAGAATATATTAGAAAAAAACTTCCATTTCCTGGCCTGAGCTACTTTATTTTTCAACTACAGATCTGAAAGGGGAAAAAATATAGATAAGTATCCTTCCAAAGATTAGTTTAGACACACTTGTCAGAAGCATCTTGCTCAAAAATCCTATTATGAAATAAAAAAATAGTATGCAAAGAGGCTAACAAAAAGTGTGCTTATTTGTAGATAAGACACTGTGATGCAACCTGCTGGCTTCTCCAAAAAGAGAAAATACAGAATTTCTCATTATAGGTTGTTATAAATGTGATTTCTAGAGCTTTGTTTGGGCATTAGTAAAGTTTCCAGAATTTTTAAAGCCATAGATAAAAAAAGATTGATTTACACACACTCCCCAAATAAATACTGTATATTCCTGCGTATAAGACTACTTTTTAACCCAGGAAAATCTTCTCAAAAGTCGGGGGTCGTCTTATACGCTGGGTCATCTTTCTTATACGGCGATTATTCAAATAGGTCTATCAAACCTAAACTTTAATAACATTTTAAATTCATCAAATTCATTGGTCTGAACCAGTTCTACCAGTGCAGACGTTCTAATAGATCTGGATACCGGTGCCTATTCCAAATTATCTCCATAATTCTTTTTTTTTTAGGGATACAGATCTCTTCCCCTCTCTGATCCTTCTCCCCTTCCTCAGGCTACTAAAACTGCTATGGGTTGGATCAGGCAAATTCTATTCAAATGATGTAGGAGGCCTCTGAGCATGTTCAGTCTATCAGGCCTCGTCTCATCCCTCCTCTCCTCCTAACCAATATTTTTCTGCATACCTGGTTCCAAACTCATGGTTTGGAACCATGGACTCATGGTTCAGCTCTTCCAAATCATGAGCTACAAACCTTACATTGTGGCTTATGGTTTGCCTCCTCTGTGGGAGCCCAGCTATTTTGCTTTGGCTTGGAGTTATATGCAAAGTTGGCCATTGTGTTTAGCCAATTATCTTAACATACTTCACCCTTCTGAACCATCTATCTATCACTATAAAATACTTAACTATACAAGAAAAACCAGCCATATCTTGCAATGTCCACTTTTAAAAGGAAACAGTATCTATAACATAGCTGTCAAGTTTCCCCTTTTCTTGCGAGGAAGCCTATTCAGCATAAGGGAATTTCCCTTTTAAAAAAGGGAGAACTTGACAGCTATGATCTATAACCAAGCTATAAGATGCTGTTCTTGCTTTCATTGGGGAAAAGCTTGGTAGAAGCATGAATAAATGAATAAATAAATAAATTGCATCTCAAAATAGAAACTTTCCATTTCTTTCTCTTGAAGGTGCTCAATGAAATATATATGTAAGAAGACACAGAAAAGATCATTCAAAAGTTTTAGATACCAGCTTTTAAAGGAAACATACCTGTTTCAGGACTTGTTCGACTGCAACTGCTCACAATGTTGTTTGGTATCACTTGATTGGAGGGTGCTCGGATTCGTGGCTGAGCTGGGTTCAGATGTAGTGAGTTTCCTAAAGCCATTCCAGGTTGACTGAGCACCCCACAATTTCCACTAGCTTGCATCTGATTGATTAAGCCTGCAAGATGGTTGTTTGGGCCAGGACTATTACCATGGCCAAAGTTAGTGTTTGAATTCTGGCAGTGCATACTTTCTCCTCTTAAAGGTAAATCTTGTGCCAGTGAATTATGAATAGTGCCAGAGTTCATATTAGTGTCTGTAAAATGCAGCTGGTTAGCAGAGCAAGGCAAAACAGTATTTGAGCTCCCACAACCAGAAGTACTATTGCTGCTCATATGAGAACTTTGACAGCTCATGGATTGAAGTAACTGGGACATAGACGTAATGGGAAATGAACCTTGATTCTGTTTTCTTATCAAGTCAGGCCCAGATTTAGGAACTCCAGAACTATCCAACTGAGACTGCCTAAGCAAACTCAACACTGTAGTGTTTGGTGGTTTTCTTTTCCTCAAAGGGTCTTTTTGTTGAGACATAAGCTTATCTCGTAGTGCTGCTCGACCACTTTGCCCTTCACTTGATGGTAGAAGCATGTTAGCAGTAGGAGGAAACATGGTGTTTAAAGTGCTATGTCCATCATTGTTGCCACCACTGGCAACAGTTCCAGAATTGCTACTGCTGTTGCTATTGTTACCAGCAAGTTTATTTTGATTTGCTAGCTGTGCTTTGGCTGCTGCTGAGAGTAAACTACTAGCTGGAAAGGAGGCAGCATTGTGCTGGTTCAAGATCTGATTTAAAGGCATTCCCAGCAAGCCAGGCTGACTTTTCATGGGCCCACTTCCAGCAGATGCAGATGGAAAAACTGCATTGTTTGGAGGATTCAATACATTACTCATTCCAGCAATCAATGGGTTAGGGATATCCTTATACTGATGGAGTCCATCAGTCTTTGTAGAAGGACTTGATGGCATGGATGGCCTAGGAGACCCTATTGTTGACCTTGGTGATCGAGGAGGAACTTTAATATTACTACAAGATGACTGTGGTCCTACTGGAGGCATCATGAAATTTCCATGATCAGATGATGTGGAAGATGAGCGTGATCTTTGGGGCGAAGCCTCAATCCTTCCAATTCCAGATCCCATCATATGAACCGGTGATGTTACTGGGGAGGGTGAGAGGGAGGTTGAAGCAGCATGCTGAACTCTTTGCACATGACTCCCATGGTTTGTGTGACCAGGCTTTACAGTTGGCAAAGGGAGATTACTTGGCAGAGGGACGACGGCTGGAGGCATGCTTACATTCATCACAGGTACCTGAGAGTGAACATTTGAGTGATAAGTACTTGGATTAATGAGAACAGGATTCTGATTTACCGGTTTGCTAGGAATGGGGTCAAGAATGCCAAGCGGATCCTTCTCTGAAGTTAATGGCTTTTTCTGAAGAGCACAGGAAGGTGGTGGTGGTGGAGGAGGTGGAGGGCCTTGAGGTGGTTTGTGATGAAACATTGCTCGTGGCATTTCCATACTAGCTGAAAA
Source organism: Zootoca vivipara (assembly GCF_965207765.1). Taxonomy (NCBI): domain Eukaryota; kingdom Metazoa; phylum Chordata; class Lepidosauria; order Squamata; family Lacertidae; genus Zootoca; species Zootoca vivipara. The sequence goes on from NC_142582.1 coordinate 33,431,209, forward strand.
ATTACACATGGGTTTTTTCATTACTGGACTTTTTGTGGTCAGGGTTGGGGAAAGAGGTATATTAGTCCTTCCAGCCATAGCACAAGATGACTGCACAGGAGAACCATGTAGCATTACTGAAGGTGGGGACAGAGGAGTTCTGTTCATGTGAACAGGACTAGAGTTGGGTGCTCCATGAAAACTGGAATTATTCCTTGTGAAAATATCTGGACTTCCAAGAGGGTCTGTCCTAGGAGAGATGGAACCATCTCCATATATTTGTGATCCTGATGAAGCTGGACTAGGCATTCCTCCATGGCCGCCACGATATGGAGATTTCTGTCCATGTTCATTACTGCCCAATCTCTGCCTGGGATAGACAGAATGAAGTTCTTGTTGTTGGTTTGCAGTTATCTCTTGCACATATAGCCTTCCCATGGCATTTGAGGACCCCATCATCAACTTGAAAGGAGTTTTACATTCTGGCATCACAGAATTGGTAATTCCTTCATGTGATTTATTCCTTATTGATCTTGGAGTTGCTGCTCGTGAAGGTACTATTGGAGTTGCACCTAAATAAAAAAACATGAGAGTTACTGTTGTGAAATGAAATGAAATATAACAAAAGAGAATAATTTTTCGCCTCTGGACAGAACTGCATCCAAGTACATTAAACACAAAATTTTGTAATGTGCCATGGTCTTGCACCAGGGATTCTGGTAGGAAACCCATGCCATTTATTCCTATTGCCAGTCTTCACTAACCTAGTGCTTTCCAGATGTTTTGGACTACAACTCTCATCAGTCCCAGCCAGCACTGTTTCTGTTCAATAATAATTTAGGGCAATGTACTTGTATCAAAATGTGACCTGCCGTGCCCTATCCAGGCCAGCAGCTGTATAACCATAACCCCCTGGTGCAACTATCAGTTTCCTGAGTTTACTTGGGGCTGCTTAAGACCTATCTGCCCCAAGAGAAGGCAAAAGTGCCCAGGGCAAGGACTTAATTTCATCAGCTCCTAATTTGACCCAAGAATATTTTGCAGCATTTACTTATTCTACTGATTTAGGATTAGTGGAGTAAAGTGGAATCACTCTGTAAGGTGCAAAAAGGATGTATGGTCCTCTAAAATAACCTCATAATATTTGATAGCTTAACATATCTATTATTATTTTTTGAATAAACAACTTTTGAAGATTAATTCCCCCTATTACATTACTTACTTCTGAACATTAACATTGAATTTCTTCCTCCCACTTGTGAAAAGCCAAACTTACTTGTTCCACCACCAGGACTAGTTAGAACCAATGAAGGATGAGGTGCTTCCATGCTCTTATGAAGTGTGGCCACTGCAATAATTTTCCTTTTATGGATGCATAGCTTAGTGACATCTTCATCTGCTTTAACATCTTCAGCTGTTCTTTGTGTCACAGCAACTCCAGGATCAAAATTAAATACCTTAAAAATAATGCCAAAAACACTATATTATGATTTTTTGGGTTAAGAGACTTAGCACCCCACCAAAAGCAAGCACCTCTCATTTTCTTCAAAATCTGATTATATAATGGGCATGTTAGAGGAATCAAAATTCACAAGATACAGTGGAGGATGATGACTGGAGAACAAACAGTTCTGCTCAAAGTTGTGGTAGGTAAAGGTAAAGGGACCCCTGACCATTAGGTCCAGTCGTGACCGACTCTGGGGTTGCGCGCTCATCTCGCATTATTGGCCGAGGGAGCCGGCGTACAGCTTCCAGGTCATGTGGCCAGCATGACAAAGCCGCTTCTGGCGAACCAGAGCAGCACACAGAAACGCCGTTTACCTTCCCGCTATTTTCCCGCTATTACCTTCCTACCTATTTATCTACTTGCACTTTGACGTGCTTTCGAACTGCTAGGTTGGCAGGAGCTAGGACTGAGCAACGGGAGCTCACCCTGTCGCAGGGATTCAAACCGCTGACCTTCTGATCGGCAAGCTCTAGGCTCTGTGGTTTAACCCACAGCGCCACCTGCGTCCCTCAAAGTTGTGGTACCTTGCTTTAAAAAAATCCCACTATTCCACCCCACTGAGATGTGAATTTGGATTACTCCAAGCAGACATATCTCACAACACCATACTTCTAGCTGTGTGGTATCATTGGTTATAGTATACAATCATACGAGCTGCAAAATTATATACGGGTGTGTGTGTGTCCTGCCCTCTTCCCTGATGCTCATTTCATAATAAGGGCCTACCAGCATCCTGAAAAGCTGTCTTTTGCTTTTATTCCCTTTGCTAGTTTTCTCTTGGTTAGCCCCTCTGCTGACACTAGTTGCCAAGTGTGCATGGTATCTGAAGAAGTGTGCATGCACACGAAAGCTCATACCAAAATAAAAACTTAGTTGGTCTTTAAGGTGCTACTGAAGGAATTTTTTTATTTTACTTCGATCCAGACCAACACGGCTACCTACCTGTAACTAGTTGCCAAGCTTTCAGTATGGCAGCCTCCAAAGCATCCAATATCCTTCTATCTTTAGTTGTGCAACCGGCAATACTTGTCCAATAAGGTGTTTATACTGCAGACCCAAATCATCTCATGCAAACTCTAATTTGATAACATTTCCCTGAGCACCTCCTCCCAAAACGTGTACAGCTTTGTATAGGTCCAGCACATTTGAAGGCCGGGACACCTAGCGACATACAGCCCCACCATCAGGTTCGGGGGGGGGCACTTTTTTAAAAAAACCAAACACATATTTTTTATTAAAGATTTCTTGGTTTACAAAAGTATGTGCAATGTCTCTTTTTTCAAGTTAGATTTTCTACAGATCAGTTTCATTTGTTGAGACATTAGTATTACATTAGGAAGAAAAGGTGAAAGAGGTGGAGGGGGCCATGGTGAGTGGGGGTGGGGTCAGGTGGCAATGTTTCTATTTTACTTAATGTATGTGTGGGGTTTTGTGTCAGCATTGCTTGTGCAGGTTCCCTTTGCTATTCGCTCGTCTTCCTTTGGTGGTGAGAGAGGTTGGGTTTGGCTTAAGGTATGGTTGTTTGTTTGTGATTGGCTGTGGTGAACTTTGTTTCATGTGTGAGTGGGGTGGGTGGGTGTTTTTGAATCAGGTTAGCCATATTGATTCGTATGCTGTTGGCGGATTCTTGTTGTCTTGTTAGGCTGTGTATGTGATAAAGGGGAGCCATACGGGGGTGAAGGCGTATTCTTCCATGGGGGGGGGGCAGCAGTTATGTGGGCCAAGTGGAGTGGAGCTAGACACCATTTTTATAGCATTTTCAATGCCATTTCCTTTATTCAAGATGATATGGGTTTAAAGGAAAACTTGTTCCACATGGCTGTCAAGTCAGCTTTGTCGGATATTTGACAGTCACAGATTCCTACAATTTGGGTGACCAGACCAATTATACAATTTGGGAGACCAGACCATGTTCCATTCATTCAAGAGGGCAACCGGATTACTGCAATGCGCTCTATGTGGGGCTTCACTCATGCTTGGTCTGGAAGCTGCTGTCAGGGTAGAATGCTGCAGTGTAGAATTGCTAACAGGAGTAAGGCCTTGTCAGCCCAAGTTCAAGATCTTACTGTTAGCATATAAAGCCCTTAACAACTTGGGACCAGTTTACCTACGAGATTACTGCACCCCCCCACACACACTCCTGACCGCTTCAATTGGCACTACTACAGGTGCCACATAATACACATTCCACATTTGTAAGAACTCAACCGTTTAGTGGCAGCACCTGCTCTTTGGAACTCCCTGCCCATTGAGATGAAGCAGGCGCCTTTCACTGTATTCTTTTGTGGTGCCTGATAAAAACATGTTTTTTTAGGCAAGCCTACCCAGATGCTTAGAAAGTTGATGTAATTTTAATCTTTTAGTCTCTTAACTTTTGTATGCTTTAAAGTATGGTTGTGATTCTTTCTTGATTTTCTTGTTTTATCTTTTTGTAGATAGCTTTATCTTATTTTGTGAATACGTAAGTTCCCTTAGGGCACCTTGCTTATTCTGCCTTGCTTTACATTCTACCTTGGGTCAATGCACACTCTTCCTTATCTACTATATCTGGCAAACTGAATTTCTAGGAGAGTTCACACAAACTGCTACTAGGGACGAAACATAGGAAAGAGCATCATTGCAAGAAAAAGAAAGCAATGGACACATTGTGGTTTCAAGGCCACTACAATTTTGCTGTCCACTACTCTACTGTATAGTATTGATTTGATATATAGCACATTGTTTTTAAATGTAACTGGTTATTTATTTTAATGGTTTGATTATTTCTGAATTTGTCATTATGTTAATTAGATGCTGCAAAGCACTCTGTGATCTGGTCGATGAAGATCACAGAATGATGAAGACAAACAAACAAGCAAAAAACAGAATCCCTGTGTACTGTAGACCACTGGCAGTAATAAGAACACAAATGTTGCAATGTGGAGTTAGCATGGACTGGTTGGGATGCAGAGGAATAGTGGGAGTCAGCTGGGGAACCAGAGCCCAGGGCATGGTGATGAGTAGTCAGAAGGAGAAGATTGGGAAGAGGAGGTGCCAGAAGTGGAGGCAGTAACAGGGCTTAGTGAGCTGGGAGAGTCTGTGGCAGAGAGAAGTCCAGAATCAGATGCAGAAGCTGAAGCAGGGGAAAAGCATGGGAGGAGGGAAGCAAAGAGGCAAAGGTAAGTCAGGCTGGAGGAAAGTCACAGGTGTCTCCCCTTCCTGCTGCGACAAGCTCCCCTCACCCCATGCCTCCCTGAACCAGAAGAGGCATGAAAAGTGCAGAAGAGACATTGGCTGCACACAGACACAGTCTCCGATTGGAAAGACTTGGAAAAAAACCCCTGAAGAGGCAGGGACTTAAGATGGCGGTGGGGAGGTAAGGACTTTCAGTTTCGGCAACTGATCCATGGGGCGAGACCTACTTTTATGTTGTGAACCACTCTGAGATCTATGGATGAAGGGTTTTATACAAATAAATTTACTTACTTACTTAGCCTACTAAATAAATAAATAATACACTGAGCATTCACCTTTAAACAACTGTTTAGATTAATTATGTGAACCATGCCAGTAAGTAATGCATCTTGTTTTTAAAACTGTTTTGTTTCTAATTAATGACTTTTAAAATGTTATAACAATATATTTAGTTCAACATATATTCATTTTTCCTTCAGTATGTCCACAGTTATCTGATTTTACCTTGGGAAGGATGAGAGGACATTCTAAACCACACTTGCATGTTCCATCAGTCAGCAGATACGTTTTAACCTGCTCCAAACAGGACAATAAAGACCCACTAGGACTGAAAGAATAAGAAAAATGTAAAATGTGCACATTAATGAATATTGCTAGAAAATACTTCACATACAATTGATGTATCAGTTTAGAACGCACGCACGCGTGCACACACAAACATAGAGTACAGCTTCACTGTTCTGCAAAAGTTTCCACAGAAAAGTTAATGTAATTTCTGTTCAGAACAATACATCAAACTTACTTTTCTCTAACCTACATTTTAACAAGAATTCAAGGCTAGGCATTTCAAAGTTGCTCCATTGTTCTCTTGGATGTTGCAGGGTACCAGCTTGTCTATTAATGTATAATGCACAGGATAACATATAATGCACAGAAGGATTGAGGAACTAGTACACACAGAGGATTAGCTTCACATTTCATACTGTTTAAAAGAGCCTACAATCTCAAGAAGTTCCTATTTCAAGTAGTAAAAGGTTTTCCTTCAAATAAATAAATAAATAAATAAATAAATAAATAAATAAATAAATAAATAAATAAATAAATAAAGTGTAAGCTTAGACAGGCTTTTTAAAGACAAGTTTATTCCAAATTAATAGCAGGACCCAAGTCCTACTGTGCAACAAACATTTCATAAATATAGGTCTGCCTAAAAAAACAGTCACAAAACCAGCCTGGGGAACTGATGTTTATCTGAAATGAGAGAGTTCTTTAGGGATATAAGAATATGTCTTTAAAGTGTTTCTGGGCAATGAGGTTGCTCCTCTGAGTAAATGTGTTGGTTAGATTGCATATAGGTAAAGGTAAAGGTACCGACTCTGGGGTTGCGGCGCTCATCTCGCTTTATTGGCTGAGGGAGCCGGCGTACAGCTTCCAGGTCATGTGGCCAGCATGACAAAGCCGCTTCTGGCGAACCAGAGCAGCGCACGGAAACGCTGCTTACCTTCCCGCCAGAGTGGTACCTATTTATCTACTCGCACTTTGGCGTGCTTTCGAACTGCTAGGTTGGCAGGAGCTGGGACTGAACAGGAGCTCACCGGCCTTCTGATCGGCAAGCCCTAGGCTCTGTGGTTTAACCCACAGCGCCACCCGCATCCCTTCATATTATCATCACTTCATATAGATTGCATATAGCTGATGGTAATTCAAGCTCTTACACAAGGAGCCGCCTCTAGAAAAAGTCAACCTTGGATAAATGCAAAGTAGGTAGAAATAGATAGATAGATAGATAAATTCCAAGGAAGAATTTGCTTAACTGGGAATGGAATGGGCTTTCACATTCTGCAATATCCTTCTGAGCTACAATTTTTTGGCCTGTATTAGCATCTAATCTTATGTTCCCCAGGAGCGTAGATAAGAGGCCACAGGATACAGTGGAAGTGCTTCTCAGCCCGTGGGGGAAGGGGTAGCGTGTGTGTGTGTGTGTGTGTGTTTTTAAGTTTAGAAAAGAGGCAAGTAAGAGGAGTTGTGCTAGAGATGTAAAAAATTATGGTGTGGAGAAAGTGAATAGAGAAAGGTTTTTCTTCCTCTTGCATAGCACAATAACTTGGAGACATCCAATGAAGGGGATGTTGGAAGATTCAGGGTGGTTTAAAAAGTTCTTCTATCCAGGGTTTGATGTCTGGTGAGGTAATGCATTCCAGAGTTGGAGAAAGAGAACTTTGGCTATTTAGTCACTTTTCATGGAAATACTTAAACAGAATAACCTCCTATTCCAACATGCATGTGAAGGCTTACCTAATATACAGAACTCCATTTTGATCTACCCGCCGTTGCCAACCGACTGGGACTTGTACTGCAGGCAGCCCTCCATCTTTGTCCCCACCGTCACACTCCTTGCCTCCATTCATTTTTTTTGATACTGCTTATGCCTCCTCAGAGATATCAACAATAAGATGATATCCTTAGTCTATATGTCTTCATGGCCTTCAGAAGGCAGCTGCACAGCACAGCGATTCCCAGTTTGTACAAAATGCATTGGGAAGCTCTGGCTCAGTCGATAAAATCTGCCATTTTTGTTGTTGACAAGTCAGTTGCCCATTCTGATCAATATTAAGTATGAAATGTTTTATTCCTTATGTAGTCATAAGGATATCCTAAATGGGTAAAAATGAATGTTTCCAACTTGGGAAAATCATAATCCATTAATGCTCTGTTACTGGCCAAGAAGAGAAAAACATTTACTTCTAGTTCAATAGCATGACTCCAAGCTTGATGACTCCCAAAGGTAATTTGTATTTTGAGAGAATAAGTCCCATTTTTGAAGATTTGTCACGGCCAAGGACTCCAGGTATTAAATCCTTTTTATATGCCACATTCTTTTTGTTTCCTTGTCTTCTTCCATTCATTGTCCAAGGAACTCCTGGACGCTTCTTGTGATTCTCTCATGATGATACAGCTCCAATATGAATACCTGATGGGGGAGGGAACACAAGCAGCTAAGTAATATTACCATTAAAATGAAAGTAATGTCTGTTATCTATTTGCTCTGACTGGTGCACTGCAGAAGACAACAGTGCAACTCTTAAATAAATTTTAGTAAAAACTTTCAGGAAGGTTGGACAGGGTCCAAAGCCTGCACAAAGTATTTGTGTCACACCCCCCCCCCACCTAGCACCTCCTCACGAACCAGAGTTGAGTTTCAAAAGCAGTTTGTGGTATCACATAATTCTAGTATTTAAAGGTAAGAAGTCAAACATGTATTCAAGCATGCCTACAGAAGCTGTTTGAATCTTGGCGAGAGAGAGAGAGAAAGAGAGATTAAAATTGAAACATGTGAGAATGCTTAAGAATTCAAGAGAAAAGACAGGAATAAAGATTATATTAGGCAGCTTGGATGAATATTGGCCTCTTCTTTTACACTTTCAAAGGGAATTCCTACATTTATTCATTGCTTTGCATAAAAGTATTTATGCAACTGCAACTTGGTGCGTTAACACATTGTAATCCTAATCTAATTAATTCTGCAACAATTTATTCCATTACAATCTTAAAATAGAAACACTAGTCTACAGAAACTTTGAGCATTAATTGAATTTCTGATTACGTACGTGAAAAACATCACACTTCTCCCTGTGCTGAAGCAACCAACAGGCCTTAAAGGACAGATAGCACAACTTGCGCACAGGCCTAAGTCTTTGCCAGAAATCAAATATAGTCAGCAAATAAGCAATTAGTTTTTAAGATATAAACACATGCACTGGATCATTTCAAGAGATCTAGTTTCTACAACAGATGCAGGTAAAACACATTAACCACAGCATGTAATTGATTTCAGGTTATGAGTGCTGATTATATTTTACCTTTTAAACCAGGGGTCAGCAACCTTTTTCAGCCATGGGCTGGTCCACCGTCCCTCAGACCATGTGGTGGGCCAGAATTTTTTTTTTTTGGAGGGGGGGAATGAACAAATTTCTATGCCCCACAAATAACCCAGAGATGCATTTTAAATAATGGTACACATTCTACTCATGTAAAAACACGCTGATTCCCGGACCGTCCAAGGGCCGGATTGAGAAGGCGATTGAGCTGCATCTGGCCCACGGGCCTTAGGTTGCCTACCCCTGCTTTAAACCTTGCTTTTTACCTCGCCCTACACAGGACTGGTACACTGAAGTACTAAGGAAGAAGGTGAAAAGTCCTGCAGTCCTGGAGGGAATGTGAGGAGGTGTCAAGGTCCTGAACCAGGAACCCTCAGTTGCAGAAGACTCCCAAAAAGCAGCTCTAGTCTCAGCAGTTCCACATACTCCCCGAACCCCAAGGAGAAACTTCTGCCATGGGGCTGAATGGACTGCAGACTCATTGGAGGATCAGGAAAGCCCCAACAAGCTCTCTTCAAAGTAGTGTGAAATCCCATTGCTTATATTAGAGGGGGGGGGGGAAGGTCACCAGCTGCAGGAAAAGGGAGTAATTCTTTAACTGGCTACATACAGGAATCAGAGACAGGGTTTCCACCGTGACTACCTAGTGCAATTACTCCAAGATGCACTGAAACAACTTGTATTTTGGGCCTCAGCTGTAGGACCACTGACCATAGTCCAGCCCCAGCCCCATGGTCTTTGTACAAAGGCCTGGCTGTTCCTTGCCTTACCTTCCTATCTTTTCCACAACTCTGGGCCTACCGATTTCCATCTTGCTTGGGCCATCACCATCCCTTGGGGTGGACATCACCATGGATCAGGATATAAGGACTTTGTAGCCAGGCAACTACCACTTCATTGTCAGCAACCAGGGGAATGAGAAGGGCTGAAAAGAGTCACAGGGACCTAATGAGAAGTGGGGAATTAAGGCTGGATAGGTCATCACAAAGGAATGTAAGCAGTTGAGATTCATTTATTATTATATGTAAGCTGTCTAGAAAACCTCTCTGGGTTGAAAGGTAGGGCAGAAATTGAAATAAAACAAAAGGACATGTTTAAGCATAAGTAGTGTGTCCTTCAACTATCTTCTAGAGCACACTCAAGATGTGTGCACAAGATGTTTTATTTATTTATTTTACAGACCAATGTCTGCTATGTGTGCTACATTTCACTTGGAAACAGAGTGCTGCCATATATATATATATATATATATATATATATATATATATAGAGAGAGAGAGAGAGAGAGAGAGAGAGAGAGAGAGAGAGAGAGAGAGAGAGAGAGAGAGAGAGAGAGAGAGGTGGCTTCCATCCTGTCAAGGTGGCTGAGAAAAGGGGGAACACTACACACAGAGACACACAGCATAGATACACAAACTACTACAGATTAGTCTCTGAATTGATGACAGCAAGGCACCAGGCACCAAACATCTCCCATTGTTTCAGGCCCAATTCACCAAGCCTAAGACAAAACAGGTGATGCTGCAGCACCTTAAACTGTATAGCTACAAACTCTTTCCCCACATCCCCAGGAGCGGAGAAGGCTCCTGGACTTGATACTGACTTTTTTTACTATCAAGTTTTACCAACTGGATGAATGGTGTGAGCCTGTTTCCTGAAGCACCGTTTGGGGCTCGAGACTTCTCTGTGGGAAAGGGGCTATATAGCTTAATGATAGAGCTCGTGCTTTGGATACACAAAATTCCAGGAAGAGCTGGGGAAAACTTCTGCCTGAAAATCTGGAGAGCTCCTGCCAGTCAATGTAGCCGGATAGACAAGAGTCAGATCACGGGTCCAAGGTAGCTCTTTATGTTCCCATCTTGGCTGTGAGTCCTGGCAGACCTGCTCCTGACCCTGCCCTGCAGGCCTTTCCCCACCTGGCCTGGTGGGGCCCTGACACTACAGCCACAAAAGCTGAGGCTGCTTCATGGACTCTTGGGGTGGGGGGTTGTTTTGTGGGGGTTGCTGCTGCTGTTGATATTGGTTCCTTTGTATCTATTTTAGATCTTGTGATTTATGTGGAAAATGTTCCGTTTGGTTGTCTATTTTTTAATGTTTTGTTGATGACTACGTTTCTTATGTTGTAGTTATATATATTTTTCATGTTGTAAGCTGCCTTGAGCATCGTTTGAAGTGTGGAAAGGCAGCATACGAATAAAATGATGTGCGTCCATATGTTGTCAGTGACGCTGGACAGCTATCTCTAAAGGCCAGAGTATATACAGTAATACACCACAGGAACTGGAAGAAAGGTGTCAATGGAATTGTATGTGCCAGGAATGTGCGAGGCTACATATGGCTGAAAGAGGCAATGCAAAGGACCTGTGCAAGCATTTCTAGCGTCTGTTTACTGATATTGCAGTAAGAAGCTTTGTTTCCAGATTAGTACTTTTTTAAAATTAAAAAAGCCCAATTTTATTTTAAATGCCAATGTTTAGATAAAATTTAAATAAAATAAATTACCAGGAGTTTCCGTCACATGTAGGTACTCCCTCCATATACCTAACTGCTTCTTGTGACAGGCATTTCACAGGAATTTAATAGTATTGAATAGAAATAAAGTTCAACCATCTTCTTACTATCTGTGACTTGTCAAATATGATAAACAGCAGAAGTAATTTGCATAATTGTCTGTGGAGATTTTACAAAGATTTTTTTTTTAGCTAGCACTGTTAGTAGGCACAAAGTGCTTGCTTCAGCTAAGAATGTCACTTTCAGACCAAGTCTACTTTCTGTCAAGCCTTTTAACCTTGAAAAGTGTTTGAAGTTGGACTGCAGACAGTAGTGTCAGGGTTTTAGCAATGTAAAAATAGGAGCATGTGTGTGCTTTTAAGCTTAAGCCACTTAGCATTAAAATTTCAATTTCTTTTCCTCCCTCCTCCAGGAATAAATGCTGCACAGAACATACAAGGGCCCAGAAGACAAACATCTTGAATAGTGCTAGCAACCGTAAAGGTAGTAAAAGAAAGTATTCATACTGCTCACAGAACATTTCAAAATAATAGCTTTCTATTCATGTATGACAATAATACACTTACACACAATGGGGAGGGGAATCCATTTAAACAAGTGTTGAAGACGGACAGCTTATTACTTTAATGCAACATAATTGGGCAGTATGAATTTGGCAATCTATACAAACAGAAATTATGAAAGCCTTTATATTGGATCTTTCCCCCCTTACCTATACAGTGGTACCTTGGAAGTCGAACGGAATCTGTTCGGGAAGTCCATTCGACTTCCGAAACGTTCAGAAACTAAGGCACGGCTTCCGATTGGTTACAGGAAGCCCCTGCAGCCAATCGGATGCTGCGGAAGCCCTGTTGGGATGTTCGGGTTCCAAAGAACGTTCACAAACCGGAACACTTACTTCTGGGTTTGCGGCGTTCAGGAGCCAAAATGTTTGAGTTGCAAGGTGTTCGGGATCCAGGGTATGACTGTACTATCTTCAGTGTACATAAGACTGAAATGATCAGTTGCCTGGGTCTTACCCTCTTCTGTTAGTTGGATCACTAACACCAGGTAGGTGTGGCTATTATTTATTTCCCACTAATCATTTGAGAAAGGTAGCCTAGGAAATGTAACTAATTACTGTACTGGTGCTCCCCTCTGACAACAACCAATAAGTTACTGGTTGTTTCTGACCCAATATTCTTGAAATTGTGTTTTATTAAACTAAACAGGTAATGAGAGACTTAAAGTGAGGTAATTGTGGTATTAGGCAAATGTAAGAGATGATCTTGTAGTCATTGATACGTGTTTGTTTTTTAGAACTTGGTTTGATTAGAGTCAGATGATTTCTTGCTTTCCAGAAACAAGCAGCTCGTTCTGGAGATTCAAATAATATTAAATGGCAGCAATGTCCTGGATATATGGTTTCTGTCTTCACTGTCTGGGAAAGATTTATAGAATTAAACTACATTCCGTAAAGACTCACTTTGAAAAGAAAATATTCTACATCTGACCGGGGGTTAGCAAAAAAAAAAAGCCCTATTTGTTTGTGTATGTGTGCATGTTTGCAAGTAAACACATTTGAATCCATACAAACATAGTGAGACAGAATGCCTACTGCAAAACAGTGCAAATAAGAAGCAGGAAATTACACATTCAGCATCTAAAAAGAAAGAACCCCTTAATGTATGTAATAAATATAGATTGAACAGTCACAGGGTTAAATGCTTCTCCTGCTTATTTTAGTTAGTTAAATTGACTCAGCAGAAAAGCAGAGACTGAAGAAATGAAACTGTAGTACAGATGACTATTCAGGTCATGTTTTGATTATGAATATACATTGAATTCATCTGCAATTTTAAAAGGAACAACACAGAAACCAAACTAATAATTCAAATGCATGGGTTAAGCATGCAAAATTTACTTGAAGACGTGCACAGCTTTTTTGTGGCATAGTTTTTAAAAGAACATATTTCTAGTAAATTCAGTTGCCAACAGTGAGTATAATCACATGTAAATTAGATGTGACTAAGTCTGTAATAGTAAATACATGTATTAAATAGCAAAGTCCAAGTAAGTATAGGATCAGGATACATATTACACTGAAGTAAGTGGAAGGGAAAGCAGTTCTTAAATTTCTAGAAAAAGAAATCCAAGGATTCAGATCTGTTAGGAATTAACAGCCTCTTAACTGGAAACTTCGTAATTTTGATGATACTGGGTCATTTTTCATATGTTCCAGGGTTGAACATAGAATCGAATACAGAGCTCTAATACAGGCATCCCCAAACTTCGGCCCTCCAGATGTTTTGGACTACAATTCCCATCATCTCTGACCACTGGTCCTCTTAGCTAGGGATCATGGGAGATGTAGGCCAAAACATCTGGAGGGCCGCAGTTTGGGGATGCCTGCTCTAATCCAATATTAAACCCTGAAAGCAAGAATTTGTCTGTGGTGTTTCATCTCTTTGGCTTCTGTAAGGGTGTTGCTGCGGCTACTCTTGAGTAAAGATGCCCAAGTGTGCTCTGTCTTTAAGAGTTTTATTGTGCATAGTATTTACAGTGCAAAGATAGCAGAAAACATGACCTCTCAGTCACTTGCTGAATCCGGGAGTGGATGTTTCCGGCTACGGGACCAGCATAAGAATTTGGGCACCCCGAAAGGCCTCCTCCCGACCTTATGTTTGGTGGTGCGCCTCAATTTGGGCGCCAGAAAGGGCTGCCTGCTCCCCTCCACCTCTTGGTCCTGGCGGCGCAGGGGCACTCCAACATCGCTGGGCCCTGACACCTCCGTCCCGCTCACTTCCTGATTCCCCTCACCTGACCCACTGCTGCTGCTCTCTTTAAGCAGAGGCTTGACAGGCATATGTCAAGAATGCTTTGATGGTGTTTCCTGCTCGGCAGGGTGTTGGACTGGATGGCCCTTGTGGTCTCTTCCAACTCTACGATTCTATGCTCTCACTGGGTGAAGTGCTGGTCAGCAAGAGGGGAGGAGGCTCCCTGTAGGAAGGCCCCCTGACAGCTTCAAAAGGGACTTACTTGTAACTAACTTTACTTAATACAAATATTTTATTGTGTTTATATACTAATATTAGTTCTATTAGTTCCAGTCTTATATTCAGGATGATGTAGCCAAAACTGAAACTCACCCATAAGAGAGGTACAAGCAGATTCACAGTAACCTTGAAGTTCAAAGCTTTGAGGTATGCACAAGTACTAAAAAACTACCAAAAAACACCAAAGAGGAGGACCCCCCTCCCCCCAAAATCAGGCTCATAATAATTCAATAGCACTGAATATTGAGAGACTGAAGGAGTGGGTGGAAGGAAAAAACTGATAACTGAGTGGAAGGAGTGGTTGGAATAGTCACACAAAGTGTAGAAAGGAACATTGCCTAGATAGGCCACTTCCTGGTTCAAATTGAGAAGTGATTTTTAGCTATACCTAAGTCACAGTACTGAGAGCAGCTCATATAAACCAATAGAGTAATCCAAGATGCTAATGTAGGTAAAGGACCCCTGGACGGTTAAGTCCAGCCAAAGACAACTATGGGGTACGGCGCTCATCTCGCTTCAGGCCAAGGGAGCTGGTGTTTACCACAGACAGCTTTCCGGGTCACATGGCCAGCATGACTAAACTGCATCTGGCACAATGGGACACTGTGACAGAAACCAGAGCGTGTGGAAATGCCATTTACCTTCCCACCACAACGGTACCTATTTATCTACTTGCACGGCTGTGCTTCCAAACTGCTAGGTTGGCAGAAGCTGGGACAGAGCAACAGGAGTTCATCCCGTCACACGGATTTGGTAGATGGGACTGAGCACCAGGGGTCCGCTCATGCTCACCACGCACTGAATAAGTACTGTGTTTTCCCTAAAATCATCTTATATTTCTTTTCCTCGGGGGGTGTCTTATTTTTATTAAGCAATCTACGGTACATTTGGACCTCTCCGAGCCCCCTCCATCTTTTTGCGAGGCAAGGCCGGGCCAGGCGAAGGCGAGGCTGCTGCTTGCCCCTGGAAGCCACGGAGGAGACCGGGCGGGGACAGCCGGAGCCCAGCCAGCCAGGCAGCAGCAGCGGGAGGACGAGGACGGCACTGCTGCTGGGTCCCATTGGCTCAGGGCGCTCGGTGCTCTCCTTCTGCGCAGCGCTGCTGCACGCTTTGTTGGCGCTGCTGCAGCAGCAACCAGTTCCAGGCACCTGCCTCCTCCTGCCACGGCCGGCGTTGCTGCTGCTGGGTCCTGCTGGCTCGGGGCGCTCCTATCACTATGTCTTATTTTGGGGGTATGGCTTATATTGCGCAAATGCTTAAAAATCCTGCTACGGCTTATTTTATGACGGCTTATTTTAGGGGAAACATGGTAGTAGCAAGGAGAACAGTTACTGCTCTTTATAAATCATTAGTGTAAAACACTTCAAAGTCAAAACCCTAACAAATATTCCAAAGCAATTGTAATTCATTGTCCCCATATGCAGGTTGGGAAGGGTTGTGACTGAAAAGAGTGAGTTATGACAACTCTGCATTGTAGCACACACTAAATATTTCAGGTCAGGTTCTTGGTGTTTTACAACAAACCTGCTGGGTTGTCCAGAGTTATTATATCCCTTTTGCTGAATTTCAGGTTGCACCAAAGCTGAGAGAGTAGTATACAACAAGCCTACAGTGTAGTTCTCTGTTACACACTATTGTAGGTTGGTGGGCTATGTTTTCAGCTGTCTTACAATGTAGTCACGGCAGTGTTATATTTCAGACAAGAGGTGTGGCTGTTCCCAGACAGATCAAGCACTCACTTTTATCTGGAAGCTTCATGCACCACTGACATGCATGCAGAATGGTCACATTTTTAAATGTTCAAAGCCAACAACTACTTGAAGTAAGGCCCAAAACAGAACAGGAAGTCCTATATTTGATGCCAGCATTTATTCTTCAACTCTCTCAGCCCACGGTTCAGATAACACAAACATAACACAAACAAACGGCAACATTTTGTTGCACAGCTCTGCTTGTCTATATACTATATACTGTACTAGTACTGATTTGAGTCTTCTGGCACTTTAGCCAAAACCATACCAATCATACACAAGAGAGAGAGAGAGAGAGAGAGAGAGAGAGAGAGAGAGAGAGAGAGAGAGAGAGAGAGAGAGAGCTTGGGATAATCCTGAGGGCACACTAGTACAAAAGATCTGCAGAAAAGAAGTTAAAGAAACAACCCCATAATTTCTGTAGGACTATAAAAGCAAAGCAGGCTCTGGCCTCTGCCATTGGCTAGGGAACCAAGCTTCCTTGAGATGTTGGATCCTCTCCCATAGAAGTCGGTGTTCCCAGGGATGGAAAAGAGATAAAATATTTAAATAGCTGGAATAGGGCACAACTGTCTCTCCGCCCCCCAAAAGAAAGCCCCTACCTCACGCATGCAAAATTCAGCGGACATGGCATACTGTCTGGTAGTGAACAACAGGTATGGCCTCACAGGGGCCATGTAGTCATGCATGTGCTGAAAGCACACAAATGGGGAGTTACCTGAATTTACCAAAAGCACTGAGCTACGTATTTTATAAGTACCTTAATATGAGGCAAGAACTTGAGATCAAATTTTCAAAAAATTTTTTTGATTTCAATTGTGACAGCTTTTCATTAAACCAGACACATGGACTCTCCCCTCCTCAACCCCATACCCTAGAAACAAACATGACTCCTCTTTACTTACATGTTTCTTAAACATCACCAGGCAACTGGATATACAGTCGCTGAATCTGATCAGCTACACTTAACACCAGCATCTTTTTTACATTCCTCATATATGCACTATAAAGAACATTTTTTTAAAAAAAAAATGTAGCCATGCAAGAAGAGTGAAAGGAATTAAATAGTATAAAATTACTTTAAATTGTCTTGCCTTGCAACTGGAGCACTAATAGTGCAGAGAAATAATAAGTCATTCAGATCAAGCCTCTGTGCAAGAAAATGTCAAAAATATAGTGGGATAGCAAATTAAGCCTGCAAATTATGCTTTTGTGCTGAAGCTATTTTTAGACAGAATGTTTTCCTGAAGTGCTGTTCTTAAAGTTGTTTACTGAAACATTCAGCAAAATAATCAACTATTTCATGAAAAGTCTGCAATGAAAGAGCACTTCTTGCATAATTGGCAATATATTAACACTAAATTAACTGTTTAGAACTTGGTTGATCCTCTACTATTGTGAGTTCATGGCATCTAACAACCTACCGTATCATTAAAATGTTTACCAGAGGATTTCAGTGGGACTTTCTTCGCACAGGCCACATTCGCACAGCCATGCCCTTCAATTGTCTCCCCTATAACACCACAGCATACCTCATGCCCTGTGCTTTCTACTACAATGTATTCTGCCTGAGACTGAACTCCCACCCAGCCCCAATGATTATGGATTAGTCTGAAACAGTTAAGTGAAGCCCAAATCTTTTACAGATGCAATACGTAAGCAACGTGAATCCATTTGATTTTATGTTTAATTACTGAGGTGGGAAAGATACGAGTTGAAAGCAAATGATCCAAAGCAAGAATAGTGACTGTCATTCGAGTAAATCAGAATCATGTGCAGCTATATACTACAAAAAAAGAAGCACCTTGATAATTATGAATCTAGACAATTGCTGGAGAAAGGACGGGGAAAGGACGGGGAACCATTCTTAGCCAGAGGGTTGCATTCTGTCAATATTCTAGGGTGCCACATGTCAGTGGTGGGTGTGGGCAAAAGCAGGTGAGGCAATGAATGCATAGAAACCATATGGTCTTATCTATGGCACAACAAATATGTAGCAATAAGGAAGGCTGATACCCTTCAAGACAGATTTTTTCACATCCTAGGTGATCAGGTGTGAAATAAACTACCAGATTATACAACTTAATTATACGAGATCCATGAGAGTGCACTGTAACCATGGTCAAGCTCACTTGGATAATGGGGGGAAAAGTGATCAAAAGACGTGGAAAAATTTGGTAAAACTTGGTTTTCACTATGTTCATTGCTCAGTCTTAAAAAAAAAAGCCAATTGCTGTGTGCTGTTCCATGCTCCCCTGCCACTAACTGCTGAAAATGTTGGGGTCATTTTTACCTCAGCGGCATGGAATGGGGAACTGAAAGTACTAGAGCGCTAGGGTCTCAAGGGCCCTCAAAATGATTTATTATTTTCCATGTCCATAGATGCATATATTTTATTTCCATTCGTTGTCAGAGAAGATTATATTTTGCTTGTTTATTTGTATTTTTGATTTTATGTTAGCAAAGAGTAACAAAACAAAAAATACTCCAATGACCTGGTCTATGAACATAATTTATTTTTATGAAAAAGGAGTTCAAACTTGCTGTTGCATTCCCTCCCCCCACTTCTGTATAACACTGCCCTTAGGACATAAAGAACTCCATACAAGAGAATAATACATAACATTAACACGTTTGGATTACCACCAACTTGGTTCATTACTCAAACTTAGATAAGGAAAAACACCTTCCTATTTTCTGAGAAATTATTTCATCCTTAGTGCTTTTTAACTGCACAAAAGAACTTCTTGTGACAACAGCCATTAAATCACTTTTAAAAATATCACATTACATATCACACTGCAGTATTTTTATCGAGTGATTAAATGCTGGGTTCATCAGGCACTTGGGGAGCATTTTTTCCAACAAACTGTTCTCTAGCTACTGTCCTTTTCAATACTAAAAATGACATAGCTGACAAGGAATAGATGCTTTCATTATCCATGATAATGGTATTATCGGTGGCTCACCAAATTGAGTTTAAAATTGTTTTATGCAAGGATTATGAGGAAATGCAAAGGTATCTTATATTCACTGATTTCTTTGTTACTGAGCAGCTCAGCGTTGCCGCGTTTTGAAGTATACCCTTTAACCACAGTATTACCAATGTGGTGTCTGCAGGCGCAATTGCACCAAAAATGACCTCTGGTGGCCATGAGACCTCTGGCTTTGCCTCTACCCTTACCCACTTTGGAAGTGGGGAGGGAAGCAAATGTAGCAAAAAAAGGGAAGGGTATCACTATTTCCTACTTTCTTATGAAGTTTTCCAGGCTGACTCTTAGCAGGAAGAGCCTAGCAGGAAGGGGGCTAAGCACCCTGAAAATATGTTCAAAAAGATAAGACAGGGGGGGAAAGCACACATACACTAAGTAGAATAGAAGCATTGCCACCCAACCCAACCCCATTCACCAATCCCTCCTCCACCTCTTTCCCCTTTTCCTTGAGCACTGTCTCAATAAATGAAACTGATCTGCAGAAAATGTAACTTGAAAATAGAGACATTGGACATACTTTTGTAAACCAAGAAATCTTTAATAAAAATGTATTTTTAAAAAAAGAAAGAAAAAAGCAAGCACAAATTCAAGAAAAAAGCAAGCACAAATTCTTCGTGCTTTGCAAAAAAAGTGCTGCGTGCGTGCTTTCCTCTCTGTGGTGGTCTCTGTCCCTCTCTGGGGTGGGACTATATTTCCTGAGATAGTGTGAGAGAGACTGACTGACCGACCAACCAACCAGGTCTGCTATGACAGCCATTTTGTGATGGCACCCTCTGATTCCAAATGTGCCCTTGGGTTGAAAGAGGTTGGCAACCCCCCTGCTTAGGTTCTTCACAAGAAGCTTCTCCCTAGATGTGACTGTGCAAAGCAAGGGCTTATGCAAGCAATGCAAAAGAAGCAAGTGGTTGTGTACACTTACTTTAAAACTGGAGTTGTTGCTTACCCTCACATCCTATATAGAGGATGCATGCAAATACTTCATTCCATATCTGATTTCCTTCTACACAAAAGCACCACAAGCTATCTTTAGGAATCTTTGGGAAAAGCAAACTTAAGGAACAGTAAAGACAGAGGTATAACTTAGTTGAATTTTATGAATTAAAGCAATGGTTTAAGAAGAACTAACAACCAACAGCAACAATTCTTCCAACACCCCAGGGCACCATGCGTTCACTTCCCCCAATGTTAGTTATCCTCATGGCAACTCTGTGAGGTAGGTTAGGCTGAGGGATGTTGACTGGCTCAAAGCTATCCTGGGAGATTATAGCAAAGTGTATAGTTTGAGTCTGCCCAGTACTTAACCATCATATAACACTGGCTCTCAAATGAGCAAGCCTTAAAATTAATGGATAGCACATATTTCATGGGATGCCAAGATTGGAGACCTACCCTCCTTACCATTCTGAACCATTTGTGAGTTAGTGAGACAGTAGCTGATATAGGTGCCCTTTTCCTTCATTGATGGGGGTGGCTCATTGGCGTAATGACTGCATCATTCTTTGGTTCAGTCTTTGTCTGCTTTTTAATGTAGCAACCATTTGTTATGCCACACATCTTGCAGCAGCCATTTTGTAACTAGCACTTCTCTTAAATTCTACATATGCCCACAGGCCCAAGGAGTTTGGTGACGTCTGAGGTAGTACATCATAGGCCACACGAAAACTGTGCAAGCTACGCATGGTGCCACACACTAACCCCCAGAAAAGAAATAGGGAACATTAGAGAAGATATATATATTGTTCTGTTGTTGTTGTTTTAATTCCTTGACCCTGCATTAGCAGCAATGACTCTGCTTTATTTTCACTCACTAAATTTGGAAGAAGATTCATCTCAATAAAGAAGCCTAAAGAGAAGATTAATCTCAACAGAGAAGCCTAATCTCACTAACATGCCTATGCAAAACCTGATCCTTTCAAACAAAGTCTGCTGTAGTTGTTTTTATCCAAAGATCTAACTCTACACTAAGGTTGCAATCCTAACTTACCTGGGAGTAAGCTCCACTGAGTGTTTCAGTAAGCCCCATGCTGTTTCAGTATAAACATGCACATAGGATTGCAGTAAGAAAATTCACAGCCAAATATTATGGCAAATCAAATTATGTTAGTTACAGAATTCTGTAAGATGTATACACATTCCCTTAATTGTGTGGCTTTGAACAATATTTAGCTTCTAACAAAGAATATGCAACTCATCTGTTGTTTCGTGTTAAGCAATGAACTTTGATCATAGTGGTAGATTAAATACATTACACATTTTACTAATAATTATGGAAACCAGCATGTGCAGGCTGTGTATTTTGCAAATGAATTTGGCATGCTTTATTTTGAACTCAGTAATTTGGCATTTGCATATGTTTAACTGGCCTTGAGATGTCAGTCAAATAGCAAGAATTAGGGTTTAGACCAGGAGCAAGCAAAGTTGTACTGTCCAGATTTTATTCAGCTCCATCCAACATGACCAATAGTCAAGGATGATGGTAGCTGGAGTCAAACACCCTTCTGGTTTAGACACAGTGAGGGAAAGTAGCTGGGGGCAATGAAGGAGGGATAGATACAGGCACAGCCTCAAAGCCCTTGAGGCTGCCTCTTTGTTCCTAAAACACATCCCTGCAAAAATGGAAGTTAGGATTCACAGAATTACACACAAAAGTTTGGGCTTCACCAAACTCGAAGACAAAGAAAGCCAAGGGTTTAAAATAATAAATCCAAAGGATGTTTCCAAACTAC
The DNA here is from genome assembly GCF_965207765.1 of Zootoca vivipara. Lineage (NCBI taxonomy): Eukaryota > Metazoa > Chordata > Lepidosauria > Squamata > Lacertidae > Zootoca > Zootoca vivipara. The sequence goes on from NC_142582.1 coordinate 33,452,763, forward strand.
ATAAGAACTATACCCACACAACACAGGTATGCCAATGAAGAATCACACAAGAGTGTCCAACTTGAGGCCTATTGCTCTAATCCAACAATGAATGCAGAAGCAGCCTTCACATATATAGCCAACATAAATCTATGGCTCAAATCCTATTCACATTTGCCTGAGAGTAAGTCCCAATGAACTCAATGGGGCTTACCTCTGAGTATAGGCTTTCACTGCACATCACATTTCCATCAACTTTCTCGCACATGCCCTCAGGTCTTGCTGAATTAACTAGATGCATCTTTTGTATGTACTGTATACAGGTGCCTATCTTCCTTCAGAGGGACCCAGGTGGCGCTGTGGTTAAACCACTGAGCCTAGGGCTTGCTGATCAGAAGGTCGGCAGTTCGAATCCCTGTGACGGGGTGAGCTCCCGTTGCTTGGTCCCAGCTCCTGCCAACCTAGCAGTTCGAAAGCACGTCAAAATTCAAGTAGATAAATAGGAACCGCTACAGCGGGAAGGTAAACGGTGTTTCCATGTGCTGCTCTGGTTTGCCAGAAGCTGCTTTGTCATGCTGGCCACATGACCTGGAAGCTATACGCCGGCTCCCTCGGCCAATAATGCGAGATGAGCGCGTAACCCCAGAGTCGGTCACGACTGGACCTAATGGTCAGGGGTCCCTTGACCTTTACCTTATCTTCCTTCAGAACCACTAATATTTGTCTGTATAAAATATATGTAAGATTATGAAAGTTTTGGTCAAGCGCATTCAATCAAATGAAAACAAAATAGTATTTTTCAGTGAAATTCAGAATTTTTTAACTCTGAAAACTGTCAGTCAAGAGTTCGGAAATGGCTGTCAAACACAAAGTAGGAAGTTCAACGTTTTTGTCTATATAAACTCAGAATTCTGTTTGATAATAGTACACCATCAGAAAATGCTGTGTAAATATACTCCTGATAGATCACTTGAGTGTTCAGTACATAACTATGCTATAGGTCAGGCATCCCCAAACTTCGTCCCCTCCAGATGTTTTGGACTACAATTCCCATCTTCCCCGACCACTGGTCCTTTTAGCTAGGGATCATGGGAGTTGTAGGCCAAAACATCTGGAGGGCCACAGTTTGGGGATGCCTGATATAGGTGAACACCCTATGTATAAGTCCATCTATACACCCACCATGTGTCTGAATAATTAACAAGAAAGCAACTGGTCATAGCACAGCATAGTCATGAAATTCTATGCTATATAACAAACTGCTATTGAAATAGAAAAAAATGATTTTCTTTATATATAGTTTGAATAAAAGCAATGATTACTCATATTCTTGGACATGCTGTTTTAGTTATGCTGCATTTATTAGTGCTGCAGAACTAATTTACTAGTAACAAAATAATTTCTATGGATTGAAAGGAAAACATCAGCAATGCAGCAGATTCCCACCTAGGTTTTCAAAAACTAGGTCATATAGGCAAAAATGAAAATAGGAGGTAGAAATAGGTCCTAATAAATCTATTCTGCAGCACAATATTTACTTAATCTTGATGTGCATATAGAGCAGGGATTTTACAGCGTGGAGTAATATAAATTCAAATTGTACCTTGCTATAATCTAACATTTAATACATAGAAATGGAAGTGTATGATGGATTTAATTTTCGAAAGTGAACCTTTCACCAAAAACATTACTCTGGGCTTCATAGTCATTGCACAACATGCTAGCTAAATGTTGGATCCTAAGAACTGCGGACAGCGCTCTGCATTTGCAGTAGGGCTTGCCAACCTCCTCCTTCCTGCAGTGGCCCCCACAAAAAACCTTGCTGAGACTCAGGGAACCCCTTCAAAATGTGATGTGATGTGGTGCAAGTACATGCAGTGTGCATGGGAGACTTGGTGGCAATGAAAGAGCCATCCACGAGTTCAAATGCTTTCCAACATGCAAGAAACAATTTGGACTGAAGCTATCTAGTTTAGAGACATGCTGTTTGATTTTTGCATAATCTAATACACAGTCCACCCGTGAGAGAGGTGTTATCAGATATACAGGCACAATAGCCCTCACACATTCTCCTCCTTTTAGAAATTGAATGTGTGTACTTCTTCACACGCAAGTGATGGTGGCTACAAATTTACTATACACATGGGCCAAGACATAGTGGAGTTAGTGACATTACTTACGTTACACAAAAGCAATGAACACATCTTAGCATCATAAATTGAAGAGATAATCTGTACTTGCTTGAATAGCTTTAATACGTGAGATCAGGAATGGAAAAACCTTTCAAAACTAGAGTTCCTATACTCTAGTTGCAAAGGGATAGAAAGTTACACCTGTCCAATTCCCTTTACTAACATAGGAGTCTTAAAGTTGAAAGACCACCCATGAACAAAAACTGTAGCCATTGCTGTCACTGGTCCTACCCTTCACCTAAACAGAGTCTCATTAATTTGTCTTAAAAGATGTGGCAAAATGAAAGGCAAATGCTGGAAGTATTTTCACAGCACTTCTACAATCCACTGTACAAATACAATTCAAATGAGAACCAATTGGACAGGTCAACGATTCAAATTGGCTGTACAATGAATTTGAAGCTAGATGCTTGATGAAGATCTCTGGATGGGTAGAATATATATTTCTATAGCCCTCAGCACAGGAAAGCAACATTATCTGCATTACCATGAAGGTACCGCCTGTTTTCTCAGAACAAAACCTCAAGTACTGATATGTAGATTATTGATACAGAGAGAAAATAAACATGACCCCTGAGTGGGTAGCTGAATCCCAGTACCATCTGGCTATTGATTCTCTGAGTACTATAAGACAAGTCTTGTTATTATCAGGCTTCTGGAACCACATTATTCCTATTGACATCATACATGATACCTGAGAGTATGGATAAAAACATTTATAGTTGCTACAAGAACAAAAAATGGATAAACTATTCTCAGTTGCAAATCGGTTCAATAATTCTTGATGAAGATATGTGCCCAGTCCCACTTAAATGCCATGACAAATGAAAATTACTCCTATAGCTAATGCTTCTGTGAGCTTAAGAAAACACAATATCAGAAAGCAGTATTTTTAAAATGCATTAAACTGAAATTAAGTTATTCAAAGAGTGAAGTGTACAAAGGAATTACTAGCACACTGCTTTAAAATTTAGCAGAGGCAGTCTACAGGCAACATTATTGCCTTTTGCTTTGATATAATAAAAAAGCAGGGTGGAAGGAAATGTTGTTTTTAAAATGTGCATGTATAAACAATCAGCGGACTTCAATTTAGTCAATAAAGTGAATGCCATTAAAACATCTTATAAGGAAGTGACAGGCTTTAATAATGCATTTTATGACGGAAAGCAGACATTTGTTTTCTAAATGAATCCTTCAATTGACAAGGAAGGTATATTTTATTTTTCTAAAAATGGCATACTTGCAATTCTTACTCAGTTTAAAAACAGAATTAAAATAATCTAATGACAAGCAAGTCAATACAACAGCACAAAATAGTAGAAAATTATTCATATATGCCACCTATGCTGAAAAAAGAGAAAGCACTTGTAAACTCCCTATGACTTCGCACTCACCCCTACGAACTGTTGGTTGCCATGGCAAGCATTTGTCTGTATATTGCATATTAACACTATAACACCATCCCCATTTCTCTCAAAGAATTAGTAACTGATGTTTGGACTCTCTACTTAAGAAAATTAAAGGTTTTTAAATTATGAGTCTCACAGAAGTATATTGCAACTGAAAAGGATTTCTTGTATGATTTAGGACATAAAGCAAACATGAAAGCTACCATTTATTTTTAGCTCCTTTTTTGCATGCATCTCTCTAGCCATATATTTCTACACCCAAAGTGAAGTAGTGCTAGTGAATTCAATATACAGTGTGTGTGTGTGTGTGTGTGTGTGTGTGTGTGTGTGTGTGTAGCAACAGCAATGTTACCTGCTGTTGTGAATCACAAACTGTTATTCTGATAGATAGTAGTTTTATTTCTTAGGTGATTTTTTTCTTAATGGTGACTAAGGGAGGTTCCATTTTTTTTTGTTGGCATACATCTGCCTTGAGAGACAATGGAGAGCACCTCCAGGAGTGAAGTCAAACCGCTTTGTTAGTAGCAACAAAGTGACCTCCCTGGGTGCAAGCCTGGGCAGTGTGTATGGAGGTCCTGGGCTGTCCAGAATGCAAGACCTACACATAATGAATGTGTAGTAAAACAAGCATCATTTAGTTAAAAGGCAAAAACATATCCAGAAAAAACACCAAGCAAGTGTTTAGGTTTCCCTACAATGACAAACTATGGAATCCTCTAAAGCAGGCATGGCCAAACTTGGCCCTACAGCTGTTTTGAGACTACAACTCCCATCATCCCTAACAGGACCAGTGGTCAGGGATGATGGGAATTGTAGTCCCAAGACAGCTGGAGGGCCAAGTTTGGCCATGCCTGCTCTAAAGCTTATGCCATCATTAAATTTAGTCTTCAAGGTGGCACAAAACACATTGTTTTTACTAAAATAGACTAACACGGCTGTCCTTATGGAAGTCTACACAAAATATGGATAGCTAATTTAGCAGAAATAATGGTTTGCATTTACTCCAGTTTTAATCCCACAGGGCTGATCTCTGTGTTTCATTTAATGCTGTTTGTATTGAATTTATTTTATATTTTGATAGTATGCCACTTTGAGTCTTGGGAAGGTGATATAATAAATAGAATGTAAAGGAAAGACCCAGCTTTTGCAGACCAATCTGAGTCATAATCATTGAATGTTAAATATATTCTCCCTTTTGTCAAATGGAATATTACAAGATTGCTTTGTAAATCAGATTCAAACTAAGAATTCTTTCAAGACTACACAAGGGCGGTGACCCACTTCTTAAAATATTACAGTATTTTAAAGCTTCTGGATTCAAGATAGAACTTTTAAACAAGGTCACACATACTATGTGTAAAAAATATCACTTGCATCTTAGGATGGTGCTAGTTTCTAAATACTAGCACAGGCATACTGGAAACAATATACAGTATATGCATAAGCCAAAAAAAAGCAGTAGGACAAGAAGCTATGCCAGCTTAACCATTGCAAATTAGAGAATGAAAGCATGTAAGGCAACTGGCCTTCAGAAAGAAATTGAAATGCTCTAAGAAACAATGATGCCAGAAACATACTATCTGAGGAAGTACACTAAAACACTGAGGACTCAGCTCCCAAGTGAAAGCTCCCAGAGTACACAATTGTTAACATTATTTGAACGATATCCAATGCTATTCATGCTCAGAGGATACCTATTCAAATAATTAAATCTAAGTCCGATTATTTCAAAGGGTCTATTACAAATATGACTTCACTGGGTCATCACATGTTGTAGTCACAGGCGTGATCTGTGCCTGCAGAAATGTATTCTCTTATAGAGAAGATGCTTCCTTCCTTCCCCTTCAAGTGCATTGCAGTGTGCTGTGACTGTGAATGCAAGGCTTAAGTACTCCTTGTATCCTTCCTTATTCAACCTACCTGCTACCTTGACACAAGTTAGGGTAACATGCATCCCACTCCCAAATCTACCTGCACACTCACCGCTGCACCCACACTGGGATGAATCACATTCTTAATATTCTGTGAAGACATGATGTTTAAGTGTAGTGGAAGAAAACCCTCTAAAGTCTTTATTTCATAAAGTAGTAAGATGAGGGACAAGAGTGAGTTTGTATTTGCTGGGATCTAAAGTATCCAGTCAATGAAAAGTGGAAAAGCAATTGCCAACATTAAATAAAGCCACTTCTCTAACCACCATAGTGGTTCTGATTCTGCATACCTTATTTTCATTCCTCTCATCTATCTTAAACCACTGAGCCTAGGGCTTGCCGATCAGAAGGTTGGCAGTTCGAATCCCCACGACGGGGTGAGCTCCCGTTGCTCGGTCCCAGCTCCTGCCAACCAAGCAATTTGAAAGCACGTCAAAGTGCAAGTAGATAAATAGGTATCGCTACAGTGGGAAGGTAAATGGCATTTCCGTGTGCTGCTCTGGTTCGCCAGAAGCGGCTTTGTCATGCTGGCGATATGACCTGGAAGCTGTACGCCGGCTCCCTCGGCCAATAATGCGAGATGAGCGCCGCAACCCCAGAGTCGGTCATGACTGGACCTAATGGTCAGGGGTCCCTTTACTAGTGTGGTATAGTGGTTAAGAGCGGTAGACTCGTAATCTGGGGAACCAGGTTCGCTTTCCCACTCCTCCACATGCAGCTGCTGGGTGACCTTGGGCTGGTCACACTTCTTTGAAGTCTCTCAGTCCCACTCACGTCACAGAGTGTTTGTTGTGGGGGAGGAAGGGAAAGAAGAATGTTAGCCGCTTTGAGACTCCTTCGGGTAGTGATAAAGCGGGATATCAAATCCAAACTCTTCTTCTTCTTCTCTACCTTTAAGGAAAGCTTAGAGTTGACTACTTCCTACAAAACGTGCCACTGCAATGCATGAACTCCACCCCATTCCCAAAATTTAAAAGATGGAGCTTGAAGTAGCCAAAAAAATTGCACTGAAATCACAGCACAGCATACATTTTAATCAGGAGGTAGATACAACAGGATGAGAAGTTATGCAAATTTCTCCTTAATCCCATCAAGAACATTTTGGTAATACAATTTACCTAGCTATAAAGAAGAAAAGGGCATGGAATTGATCCAGTCTACAGTCACAATTCACTGTGTTTCAACATATCCCCTATGGTCCCGAAACAGAGGTACTAGCTGCTGAAACTATGCTGCCATGCCAGACCTCAGGATTTTCCATACTCTTTCCTCTCTCTTCTCAACCTGTCTATTATTGGTTGAAATGCATGAAGATATATTATGTTTCTAAAACTGACGAGTTTTGACATCAAAATCAATACACTGAATACTTGAGTTTTTAGAACAAATTATTATGAGTGCATTATAAGTGCAAACGGGCAGAACATTATCAAAATTAGCACTTTCAAATTAGCTTGGCTACTCTGGGTCAGTATTTGTTAAGTTTTCATAATAAAAGTCTCAGCTGATACAATAAGTGCCCTCCAGGAAGATAGTACCAATATCCAATTCATAGATTTTGTAAGAGCATAGCTCTTCTAACACTCCTACTTAGCAGGTTGAAGGAGCAATCCAATAAACTTGTAAGTCTTGTCCAAAATTAAAAATATATATCTCTCTCCATAAACTTAGCTGTTGATATTCTGTGTTTAGCTACAGGAATGTTTACACGGCTTGGGCAAGTATAATATTATCTAATTTAATTTATTCAGCCAATGTAGCTGCCAAACTATGTGACTGTATACAGTAGCAAATAACAATACTAAGGATGTTGATCTGAGGTTGTGAAAATTTAGGTTACACAAACCGCTCTGATCAACTGCTTAAAAGAAGCAGCATAAACTGTTGAGTCATACAGTGAAACATTATATACCATGACTTTTGGTCATGGGATGGATGTGTTTAGTCACATTTGCTATAAAGTTTATTGCACGTTCCTTTTACAAAGTATATTTTAAATACAATGACAATCTGACTGCTTTCTAAGTAATCTGGACTTGTATTACCAAACTCCTGTTCAAATGCTAACAACCAATGAGCTTTAGATCAAATTTGTGGCTAGATCAGAAATGAGCACTTACATTTTAGAATACTTGATTAGAATCTACAAATAACTGAAGAGAGCAGACCTTTCATCATAAACAGCACAAAATCAGATTTCTCTGTAATTCAGTCTACCCCTCGTATAGATGTTTTTATTACTGGATCCTCTCTCTCTACCGCCTGAAATTTTCCACCAAAATCTCCTGGGAAGCCTGCTCCACAGTTTGAAAATCACTGAAATATTTGTCTGCTTGCACAATCTTGTTAGAGAGAATTTCATTCCCATATGATGAAATCAAGATATGCAAGTGCCTTTCTACTTGATAGTAAAATGCTCAAGGAAGCCAACAGAATAGAGTAAAAAATAAATAAATCTGAAAATGAAAACACAAAACACTGTTGCAAATTTCAGAAAAGCACAAAAAGTATGGAAGGATCAAGTATGTGTGTTTTTAAGAGTCACACTTAGACCATAAATGTATTCAAAAGGTGGCAGAAGGTTAACAAAGAGGAAGCAGATTGGAGCTCTTGGGGCAGAGAATTCTACATCTTGGGTGCGACAACCAGGGAGACCATTTCCCTTATTTCCATCATGTGTACTTCTAAAAGTGGTAGGATTCACAGAAGGGGGGCTCCCCTCCTGTCTGCAGTTGATACACAGATTTTCCCTTTGGTTATCCCTTTTCCAGGCCATTATGCAAAAATACAAGGTAAGTGCCCCCCCCCGCAAGCCACTATACATGTCACTTTGTGGTATTTCCGAACCAAAATCAATCACATTTCCCTTCGCAAGAAGAGCATTCCAAGACTTAGTTCATGTCATAATACAGCAGCTTGGATAGTATTATATAAACCAGGCATAGGCAAACACCGGCCCTCCAGATGTTTGGGACTACAATTCCCATCATCCCTAGCTAACAGGACCAGTGGTCAGGAATGATGGGAATTGTAGTCCCAAATATCTGGAGGGCCAGAGTTTGCCTGTGCCTGATATAAATAGTCCTATGATTTTGTGATTTAGGGTTCTCAAACAACTGCTCACACATCTCAATAGAGTAGCTAACATTTGTTGCCACTATGCTTGCCAGGCCTTTGATTAGCTAACTATACCTCTAGAGCAGGCATCCCCAAACTGCGGCCCTCCAGATGTTTTGGCCTACAACTCCCATGATCCCTAGCTAACAGGACCAATGGCCGGGGAAGATGGGAATTGTAGTCCAAAACATCTGGAGGGCCGAAGTTTGGGGATGCCTGCTCTAGAGCTTCATGTTCTGCTCAACCTCTTATAACATCTAAATCGTGTTTAAAGTATCATGATAGGAAAGTAAACCTACAGCACTTTTATTCTTCTAAAACACTTCATCAGCAAATATTCAAAGTGCCTGTATGACTGGGTATCACTGACAAAAGCAAGTTATTTCTTCTCAGACGAAATTTCAGCGCTTTTAGATGGTACTTCTGAAGGGCACACTTTGTGCCGAAACATTGGCCTTGATGCTCATTGAGATGAGTATCTGGACAAGCACTGGCATTGCAGGGTGTTGGTCATCAAATTCTAAACTTGTGCCAATCTTCACCTGGTGACCTTGTGAAAAGATCAATCAGAGAACCTGTGGAATTCTACAGGGAAGATTCCAACCAAAGAAAAAGTCACTTCTGTGACCTTTCTGATGGAAATTGCTCCAGAGCAGTCTCTTAAATCTGTGCTGTCCTGATTGGCTTTTGCCAGCCAGATGGGCATAAATCTAGCTCTAAAGTGTTTCCCTTTTATTCCTGTGCTCTGACCAATGGACGTTTCTCCTTTGGGCCTAACTAAAACAGATGGAAGTAAGTAGAACAAGAATGAGTCTTGAATAACTGACTCAGATTCTGCCTATGAAATGACAACCTGAACAACACTTTTTTAAAAAAGAATCATTTGTATTCCTGTACTGTGGAATTCATTTACGTACAATTTGGTGATGGCCACCAGCTTAATTGGATTTAAGAATGTATTAGATAAATTCATCAATGATTACTGGCCATGATGGTGATATATAGGTGGCACATTTTTGAATACTAGTTGCTGGGAAACAACATGCCCCTCATGTCCTGCTTTGAGGCTTCCCACAGACATCTTATTAGACATTTTGGGAAACAGAAGGCTGGACTAGATAGACATTGGAGTCTCATTCAGCAAGTCTTATGCCTTTAAATTGAATATACTTCTATTCTCCTTTTAAGGCCTTGAATTCTTCAGTTGTAAACTTTATTATTTGAATATCTCATCCCCTATATTCCAGTGTACTTTGCTTAACATATCAATAGATATGGGAAAATTTCTCCCTTTGGACAAGAGAGTTCTGTTCAAGGTATTTCATTCTTCAACAAATGTTTATTACAGTTAGCTACTGGCTAGTCAGCACTTTTGAAAAAATTCAACTGGTCACTTATAAAACTACAAAAGCTGCATTAATATTTTTTATTTTCTTTTTAAATCATAAAGGACTCAATCTTTATGAAGTCTGAAACTGAAAATTAAGCAATATTCTTGGTGCAATGAAATTAGACTGTGAATGATATTTATTTCCAAGTGAATGAGAATAGCCCATTAGGACTTAACTTTGCTGCCAAACTACTTATTGATTTCTTTTGCTTACTGAAGTAATACTGGGCAAAACAAAGACCCTTGACATCAGTAACTTTTTAAAAACACATATTATTCAAACACTATCCACCAAAAATGAAAGTTCAAACTCAGAATAATAGATCAAATATACTTCAACACAAGACTTACATGGTTTCAAAGGTTATTAACAAGAGAGATTTGTTCCCCAAAATGATAAAGTGTTCCCTAAAGAGGTCGTCAATAACTTGATGCACATCAAGGTTTTGTACATTTGTTCTGCTAAAATGCTGTTTAAGTTGTGGGCCTGCTTAAAATATACACTTCAGAGAGGATGGCAGTGCCAAGGAAGTTTGTACAATTATTTCAGTTTAGGGAAAAAAAGAACAACTCAACATGAAGATGAAGAAAGCAATAGGATAGTAGCAGCTGGACAAAGGAATAGTGAAATGAAATGAATGAAATCACATTTTTGTGCATTCGATAAATGACATCTATGTTCAAAGATATTTTGTTCAACAAGAATTCGAGTTATAGAGGTGTGTGAGAGCATGTAATTGTGTAGGAAATTGGTGTATCCCAAAAAATGGTTTCAGCACAAGTAAAAAAATATGTACAGACATTTTGTGGAGTTCTATGTTATCTTGAATGACTGAAAAAAATGTATGTACCTTTGGACTCCAGGCATAAAAATCATTTATTTTACAAACAAACTGGCTCCCCACTTATTCCTTACATCTTTACTTAATAGCAACCTGCCAAATTACTACTTCTCTCGCCCAGTTTGATCTTAAATAATTTCTTCATTTCATGCAGCATCATGGGATTGAGAACCAAAACTCCTCCTTTCTTCCACTGAAAAATTATCTCTGAAAAAATTGCCAGAATATTCTGTTAAGCTGAACCATTACCATCTTTATTCTCTTCCATTTCTAAATATTATATTGATTGAGACAAAATTGGGGTAGAGATGGGGAGTTGATGAAAAACTTTGTCTCTCCTCACAATTGTTTTCTTCACTCCTCTCGCCCCTTTCAATAATGGGCTAAAAACGCCAGGATGCAGCTCCATTCTCATATGTATTTGCCATTTTTGTCATTTAAAAATGTATTTATTTACTTATAAAATTTATATTCTGACTATCATCATAAGTGACGCCAGGGTGAGTTATAATGCTTAAAACAAAATAGAATAAAGAATTAAGCAAAATATACAATTAATAATACCCCCAAACTGACTGGTCCCCATACTGTACAGAGTAGGCCTATTTCCTAAAATATTCAAAAGGCCCGGAGGAAGAAGGTGGCTTACAGCTGGTGTTGAAATGTCAGTTGCATTAGGGGAGAAGGTATTCCACAGGCAGGGCACCATTGCTGAGATGGCTCTCTGGTGAACCACAGACCCGCTAAATGAATTACGCAATAGAATGACAAGAATGGCATCCCCAGCCAACCTCAAGCACAGACAAGACAATACAGGGAGAGCTGTTCCTTCAGATAACTAGGCCCTAAGTCATTCAGGGCTTTATATATCAAAACTAAAAACCTGAATTGGTCTCAGAACCACATGGGTAGGCAGCACAAATCTTTTAAGTACCAATGCTATACTCTTTGAGTCATCAAACCCATCAAAACTCAGGCAGCTCTGCACTAGTGTCAATCTCCAAACGGTCTTTAGGAGCAGCCCCATGCAGAGTGCATCCCTAGTTAAAGTTTTGAGAAGAAAACATGCTTTATACAATACTGCTTCCTACAACTCAAATCCAAAACGTTGGATTTCTGGTCTAGCTTGCTCTCAAATATGTTTGTTCAATAGATGATTGTACAGAAAGAATACACTGAGCTACAAATACTGATTTAAATCATGAGTTACATATTTCCCCAAGATGCTGGCACATATAGCCTGCCGACACACAATTTAAGAGAGAGTTTAATCCCATCTTCATTCCACTCATAACCTGCAAGTGGAACAGAAGTAGCTTCCTTCAAGCCCTGAACTTGGCATCATAATGTTATCCATTAATACCAGCAATTAAATCTTCTTAATGAAGTCAAGGACAGTAGATAGGAAATCATGGAAAGAGTGGAAGGGAAGTGAAAGTTAAGATATATAAGATTTAAATAATTTGGAGGAATATAGATCTGTTGTTATTATTATTATCATTTGTTCATGTCTTATATCTATACTATTTCTTTCTTATTACTTTACGTATGATTGTAACATAGTATGTGTTGACGATGAGATATAATAGAAAAGCAACTAATTTTTGAAAAATGAAATGTATTTGTACACACTGTCTCTACCAACAGAATGGCTTTCCACACACTGTGCAAACCAGAACATCTATACAATAAGGCAATCAAGACAACATTTATGTGAACATTAAGGAAGTACCACTGTAAAGTAAGGTAGGTAGACAGATAACTGACACTTACTTCAGGAGGTGTATGCTCTTTTCGCTCCACTTACAATATTAGCAAGAGATCAAAGTACTCTGAATACTTCAATTTAATGTTAACTTTTCCTTACCTTTACTGTATAAAATCCCAGATTTCAAAAGCCTTTTCTATAAAGAGGATCATCTTCAGCAATTATTAAATATATCCAAAATACGTTATTCATGATAACCTGAAAGAAAAACATTTCCAAATGAAGCTGGTTACAGCATATTACATCCTAGACGAACATTTATGAGCATTATTTCTTTTCAATTAATGCTAAGTTATTGTCCTACTATCTCTGTTTAAAGCAGGAACTGTTTGAAACCTTTTCAAACACCTTTGCCCATCTAAGGAAGACTTTTAATCCACTTTCCATTACTTTCAATGGGAAAGTTCGCTTCAGGTTAAGTACGCTTTAGTTTAAGTACAGACTTCTAGAACCAATTGTGTACTTAAACCGAGGACCCACTGTAATTTGCATTTAGTTCTTTCCCATGCATACTGCTTTCCATTGTTTCTTGCTGATTTTTCAGTCTGATTGGTTCGGCTTAAATGCATTTAAGTCGGGAGTGAGGAACCTGCAACCCTTGGCCCAATTTCATGTGGACAGTACAGAAGGGGAAATTGAGAGGTGAGGGAAGAAAGTGAGGGAAGAGATAGACCTACCCCAAAAGATTGCCAACCTCTATTTTAAGTTATATGGGTCATTCTCTATGGACATATTTTGTTCCCAAATGGGTCATACATCAATTTGTAGAGTATATCCATTTTCTCTTTCAAGTCATTTGTAAAGATATTGGCCAGCACAAGCCATGACTCTTTCAGAATGCCGCCGATAGGTATCGCAGGTGAAGAGTATAACAGAAGTCAAAGTACTTTTTATATTGCAACACAGAATCTCTTCCTATTACTAAGATGTGTTACAATATCTTACAAAAAAGGTTATTTTTACCTTAAATAACAGGAGTAATTATTATGTTATGCAAAAGAGTGAATAGTACTGCGACTAGAAAAATTTGTTACAGTAGTATAACACTTCACACTCTTTAAGATGAAACTGCTTCATGAAGGGGAAAGCTACAAATGCCTCAAGGAACAACCGTCTAGAGATTATTGCATTTAACACATTTGTGTCGTCTCACAAAACTGCCAGCTTCTTGGAAGAGATAGAATTCTGAATTAATGAGCTATAGACTAACAAGCCTACTCTTAACATTTTAACTTTTAAAGGTGACTGAATTATACCCATACTTTCTTTAAGTATAGGTGAATGGTGATTTCAAAGGAAAAACTAAAAATATTTATCATGTTAATTTGCAATATTTGTTTACATGTATGTAGGGAACAGGTCGTGTGAACATTATCTTGCAAAAGGTATTTCTTAAGTGCATGCTGCCATTTTGGAAGAGGAGTGTTTCACTGAACTGCCAGCAATTGGACAAACCATAATTGATATATTGTTAACAGCCATTATCTACATTATATCAGGATGACTTCCCAGAATACGGTAGACTTTATGTTTACAACTGTTGAGAAGTTCAATTTATTGAGCTGAGGTAATGATTCCCTTTAAGTGTTGACATACTACATTCAGATTTATTCTTTTAAGAGCAATATACATTTTGTAAGAATTACACTTCTACAACAGAATAATTTTTCTTACTATCTAGCTCCAATCCAATGAACTATGGAGAGATCTCTCATGAGAGTTAACTGCTTAATGAAGAGCTAGTCAACCAATTTTCATCTGTTCAAATACCTACTTCAGTATCTCATATGAAGAGAGGAATATTCCCTTGAGCAAAACATTTCAAATAATTAAAAAGCATATAGAATGCAAGTGGTGAAGTTACCTCCACTTCTACCTGATAATGGAAATACTGGATGAAAACACACATTCATCCATTTGAACAGAAAGAAAGAAAGAAAGAAAGAAAGAAAGAAAGAAAGAAAGAAAGAAAGAAAGAAAGAAAGAGAATATGAGATACAAGTCTATTCAATTACTTAAAATAATTTAAAATCTTATGGGGAGATGTAGACTAACTGTTTATGGCAAATATTTTGAGACATATTTTTATATTATAATAATAATTATTACTGATAAACACTAATCAGCACAATAATACCATAGAAGTATACAATAATGAAAACAAAAGTAAAAACAGATAAAACAGTCGTGAAAAAAACCATCAAATGCTGCCTGTGAGTTAATTAATTCTTCTGGAAATTTTATTTTTGGCACCCTACAAAATGAATACAGTGGCCTGGTACATGGTAAACCAAACTATGTCTTACTGGGACCATGCAAATGTGCAGACTTCTAGAGAGGAGGAGCTCATAACCATTTTGCTTCATGGTTAGCAAGAAGCTATCATAAGCCCAGGTTCAAATGACACGCTAAAAGCTAAACTTTGGTTTACGTCAGCATGGAAATAAAAAAGAATGGGGAGGAGCAAATTCTGACTTTCTATGGTGTTCCAGACAAATGTAAGAACCTGCCTAATTTCAATGGCCAGTGTGTTCCACTGGGCAGATGCATGGAAGGACCTAGTCTGAGCCTCTCTGGAATAAACCTCCAACACATGCAGCACCACAAGGAGGACACCACAGATGACTGCTATCAATGGGCAGATATGCAGGGAGTAAGGATCCCTGATCAATCCATGTCCAAGTGATTTAAGGCTTTATGTACCAATAAGAATCCTGCCAACCTAGCAGTTCGAAAGCACACAGTGCAAGTAGATAAATAGGTACCGCTCCAGCGGGAAGGTAAACGGTGTTGCCATGCGCTGCTCTGGTTCGCCAGAAGCGGCTTTGTAATGCTGGCCATATAACCTGGAAGCTGTACACCGGCTCCCTCGGCCAATAACACGAGATGAGCGCCGCAACCCCAGAGTCGTCCACGGCTGGACCTAACGGTCAAGGGTCCCTTTACCTTTACCAATAAGAAAACCTTAAATCTGGCCCAGTAGCCTACTAGCAACCAGTATTATTATCTATGCACTAGTGTTTTGTGCAGATGGATGGCAATTGTGGACATTCTGCACTAGCTGCCACTTCCAAACCAAATATAAAGGGCGGCCCCACATAAGAGTACATTGGGATATTCCAATTGTGAGGTTACCACTGTCAAGGAATGGCCAAAAGTGGCTGAAAATGCTCCTAGTCACCAAGGATCAAGGAGTCCTCCCAGACTATGCATCTGTTCCTTTAGAATCACAGTGCAGCTCCATCCAAAATAGGCAACTGGCCTGTATCCTGGACAGTCACAAGGCCTCTGTCTTACCTGGATTCAGTTTCACTTTATTCATCTTTATCCATCCTACCAGTATCCAGACAAATTAATATTTTAATGATTTGAATAATAACTTGTTTTTACCTCATCTAACAGCAAACTCAGCTGACAAATAAAGACAGAATTGTAACAAAAACAAGTCACTGAAAAGGAGCAGGGAGCTTTCATTATATGTAGGGGAACACTAAGGTTTGCAGCAGTCCAAAAAAATAAAAATAAAATAAAGTCTCTGACAGAAGTCCACAATATTTAGGGGGGAAATTAAGGGCGCAAAAACCCCTCATTGTTGATGAGCATTTTCAGGGGATAAAAAAATGGGACATTGGGGTTGGGGGAAGAGAAGAGAGAGAATGCAGTATCGTGAAGATGAAGCATTCTACACTGCAATTGCAACCCTTATAGTGAAATCAATATGTTATAAACTAACTGAGAAGGGTTACTTTCTTCCTCAAAGAATTATGATGTGGGCTGATTTTTTTCCCTAAGCTCTCCCACATACAGAACTTGATACCTGGCGCAAAATCTCAATTTACTGCAGTTATCAATCCTTTTGCCAATTATTCTCAAGGGTTCAGTGCTGGAACTGTCATACCTTGCTCTCCTTTGATGGATTTCTGTATTTTAGAATTTCTGTTTTTTTGGAAGCCGCCCAGAGTGGCTGGGGGAACCCGGCCAGATGGGCGGGGTATAAATAATAAATTATTATTATTATTATTCATGGCCTTGAGTTACCTTCCCACCAACACTGGCTGCTTGCAACAACATTTCAAGGAAGAAGAAGAAAAGAGTCCTGAATATAAACTTGCCTATTTTTATTCTACAATTATGCGACTAAATCTAATGGGCAATATCCAACCAAAACATACTCATAGGAGACATGCTGAAGTTAGTGATATTCACTGATTTTCCATAGGTCCTCTCTGCATATGACTAACCCTAGGTATCACCCAGTGAATCTTAGATTCCAAGCAATATCATGGGTATAAGAAGAGGAGATAGTTACAATGACATTTTCACAACATGTGTAAATCATTCAAGAATGAGGCCATAACACAGCAGCAGATACACTTATCCAACCAACAGACCCACTAACTTGCATATCAAAGCATGAATATACACAGCTTCTTGCAAAGCTGCTGAACGCCATATTGTGGTAACACAATGAGAAAATTGCATGTTCTTGTCTTTGAAGAGCAACTGTAAATGCAGCCTTTGGCAAGTTGGTAGACCACATGACAAGAACTATGTTGTACTAGCCTACAATTAGTGGATTTGGAGGCCCATTGCCTCGGGACTACATGTCATGATAACTTGAGGGCCCCAACGAGGAAGGATTAAATAAAAGGTTTCAGTAAGTTTAAGGCATACCCAGTCTCCATGCCTGAAACCAGCCAGAGATCCCCTTCACCTGTCACTTACATCCTCCAGACAGGATCCTGTTGGTGATAAAATATTGGTCCTCTGGGCATGGATAATGACTAGTTTGGGGACATGCTATAAGTAAAACATTAAATCAATTTAATCCTCAGCCGCACAGAGTGTATCACTGATTTGCCTTGTGGGCCTCTTGAGAGAAAAGGGAAATTCTTCCCACAAGGCAAATTAGTCAGCTCTTATGCCTGCATTTATATACCCTTTTTCTTTTGTGAACCATATTGGATACACAAGATGGACAACTGACAGGCCATGAGGCCCATGAATTACAACTGCATGTTCTGTTGTGTGTTTCCACAAGGGATTGAAAACTCACTCTCCTTTCAGTACCACAACTTGAAAAACAAAATGCTACTATATCTGTCCACATATATAATTTTTCAAAATATTAAGATTCACTTACAAGCTAAATAGAAGTTGTTCGGCAGTGATATGAATAGAACATACCAGGATTGTTTAAGTGTAAAAGAAATCCCACTCAGTGCCTAGTTCTATTGTTGCTATCAGTTGCCAATTGTGGTGGGAAGATTCAAGAGCAATCAAAGAAACATTTAAACATTTCATTTATGCTGATGAGGAAATAAGTGTTAGTTTGTCTCAAATTAGAGCTAATATAAATGAGATTACCCAGCAAAAGTAAGCTCACACTTCTCATTGTGTTTCTATACATACTTAAGGTGTATATGTATGAGGCTAGTTGATAATTACATTATGGGAATGATTCATTTTCTTATGTAGCTGCATTGTTTTATACTTTCTGGATGTCCCATGATCATATTATAAAGTAGTTGTGTTCTATGTTATAAATCAATCACTGCTAGGAGTTGTTTCTTATTGTTTTCCATGTATTTTTTATCAATTAAAAAATGTAACAACTCGTCCACCATCAAGGAGTATGAAAGCCTGAGAAATTCAAGATAAGACAGGAACAACACACAGTTAAGTAACTATGGAATTCAATACCACAAGATGTAGTAATGGCCATCAACTTGGATGGATTTAAAAGGGAATTGGAAAAATTAATGGAGGACACGGCTACCAATGGCTACTAGTCATTTACTACCTCCATTATAGGAGGCAGTATGCTTCTGAGTACCATTCGTTGGGGAACACAGGCAGGGAGAGTGCTATTGCACTCATGTCCTGCTTTGGGCTTCCCATTAGCATCTGGATGCCACTCTAAGAACAGGATGCTGGACTAGATAAATCTCTGGCCTGATCCAGCAGGAGTCTTCATTCAGAGTTTCCCCCATCTTTTCTTTCTCCCACTAGACAAGTTTCACATGCCTGCTAGTCACCCAGCCAGAGATTTCAATACTTCATGGCTCAGTCAGTGCAAAGCTGAGTTGTTTTACAGGCTGAACTTACAGTTGTTATGTAATACAATACATACCAAATGAAAGGGCAAATGATTCTAATCTAAAAATACTAATTTGGTGGCAACAGAAGGATTGCAAACTCACTGACCTTTGGAAGATGGCAGATGTATATCCACTGCATAAGCCATTGCTGCAGTTTATATATCTAAGCTGGTTCTGGACTTTCTACCTATCCATGAAGCAGATGGTAAAATAAAGCAGAGAAGCCTCTTGCTGGGTCTCATCCTGAGGATTCAGTTTTCGGGTGGAATATAGTTTAGGGCCAGGGCACTTGCTTTGTGTGTAGAACCTTCCAAGTTCAATGCCCAGCACTTTATAAAAGGTGATGGGAAAGACTGCTGAAAGACCAGCTGCCAGTCAGAGTGGGCAATGTAGTATATGTCAGCTTCTAATGCCATTTACTGCCATTTACTACACATAATACTACCAGGGTTTTTCTGTCACTACCTACAACCACAAATCTTGGTTCTAGAACTGCAACTGGATTAGCCTATAACAGCCAAAGAAGAAACTCCTGAAAGAAAGAGAAAAAAAGTAGGATGTAGTTTGTTTTGAGAGCGTATGGGATGAATAGCCCCATGGGCAACGAAATACAAAGATTTGTAGATTGATTGTGAAACATAAAATCAGCAAGCTCATATTTGCTTCTACAACACTTTGATGTCAAGATAGATGGGTGGAATATGAATAGCCAGACCCTCTGATCCTATTTGCAAAGCTTTAACACTTAAGTCAAAAGAGTTAAACCTATTCTGATTTTTTTCTAGTCTAAGAGAAGTCCACAAGATTTTAAAGAGGAACTTCTATGTACGGTAGGTTTTTAGGGAATAGCAAGAATAAGCATAAGTGCAAAAGCAAGGACAACAGTACAAAGACATTACTGTGACAGCACATAAATCTACCAATTCTTATCATTCTACATCATGAGCCAAATTGTTCACATATAATTTGTATATGCCATCATTTAGCTACAACTTATATGAATTATTGGATGTCAGGGTGTGCTTTGGTCGATATTTAATCGTTCTTTAGCAATGACATTGTACAATTTACGGCACCAGGCTAGATGTGGCAGCTCCTAAAGGCCAATTCACAGATTACAGTCTTAATGAGGAACACATGTAAGCCATCCCCCTCTGCTTGCATTAACATCCAGAAGAATGGAGAAATTTCTCTTCCCAGTGACAAATATGTACAGTAGTCACTGGAGAAGCAGCCTTCCCCGTTACTTTATCTCTTTGCATTATCTTGCTAGGTAGACATGGCAAGCAGTTTCCCAGGTGCTAAAGCCACCGCTCGTGTATAAAAAATCAGGGTGGATAAAAATCAATATTTTTTTATTTTAAAAATAAAAAACCAGATTTTTTTATTTAAATCGATTTTTTTTAAAAAATGGATTCTTAAAATAAAATGCTTTTGGAGGAAAAATCTTTCTAAAGATAGTTTTCTATTTAAGTTACACTATAGTCCAAAGGCTATTCATCAGAAAATAAGGATTTGTTTTAAGTTTTTCAAGTGTGCTAAAACTCAGTCTAATTTTTTTAAAAAAACCATTTAACCACATCAGTTAACAAACATGGATACATATGCTATAATGTTATTGTTTTAGTTAAATAAATTGTTTAAATTGTTATTAAAGAAATTATTATTTTTCTCCTTCCAATAAAGTACAGCAGAAAAGTTGTCCAAATATTAATAGTTAACTTATTAAATCTCACAACAATTTCATAATTATCTGTCTATGTATTTCTAATAGTATAACCAAATCAGTAATTTTTGATATACAGTAACTGTAAAAACTACTCTGAAAATTTATTATTCCAAAAATGAAACCTTCATCTGGTTGTAAATATGCAAGAATGAGTCTTTCTGTAATCAAGTCTTACTGACTAGTAATTTAAATTGTGATTTAAATCAATTTGATATAAATCAAATCCACCCTGTAAAAAATAAAAATAATGGAGTTAATGGAGATTTAATTACAGTATTAGACATTTTGATACTATGAAGTCTGAATATATGATGACCACTTCACAAATCACATAGTGACGAACCAAGTCATCAAGTATACATACAGCTGATTGGGAGCTACAGCCAACCAGGGGTTCCTAGTGGATGGTACCAAAATGATACAAGGATTTGCATGCACATGCTTGCCACTTTTACACTTTCAAGATGTAAGCATGCCTTAACACAGATACATGTAAGAAATACAATACATGAAATGGCCAAGATTTTCATTACATTCAATAGGTCAGATCTGAGGACTAACAGCCAGCAATGCGTAGCATGTACAGTGGTACCTCTACTTACGAATTTAATGCGTTCCGAACGCACATTCGTAAGTCGAAAAAAATTGTAAGTCGAATCCCATAGGACTGCATTGGGAGAAAAAAATTGTAAGTAGAAGCAACCCTATCAAAAAATTCGTGAGTAGAAAAAAATCCTATCTAAACCGCATCCAAGATGGCGGATGGAGCTCCATTCGTAAGTAGAAACATTCGTAAATAGAGGTACCACTGTACTTTGGATAATCTACAAAGACTCCCAGCCACCAAATCCCAAAGTCTGGCTCTATTGGACTCTACCATGCTGAAGTTTAAGGTGGTATACTTCTGTGTCATTACATGAATAATGATCTTATTTGCAAAAATGAGGGTATGCCTCATTGCTTTTACAAATATCGGAAACAAGCCACAGCAAAAAGACAAAGATGGTGAGATACATCACAATACACGAGACTCTCTTCTCCCTCCTATCTTTCTCATTTTCATCTGCTTAAAAGAATTCATCAAGCCGCCAAAAGTGAAACCATTTTTGGCATTTCTAATTCCACACATTTCTGGGCTATTCATGGCTTAATAACTATAGATGAATGGATTGTGTTCTGTTTTCATTAGAAAAATGTAAATTTCTGCTCAAATGGCTAATTAACTGCCTGCGTTTGTTCAAAAACTTCTGTATGGCTCTGAATGAGTATAAGGATTATATTGCTTTCTCAATATTGGTTGCCTACCATGTAATGGCAACCCTAAAATTACAAACTAACTTATAATGTTTCAATTATTCTTATCTTGACTAGAGAAAGAGTCACCTTAGGCCACAGGTATGAAATTATCAGACACAAATGTTACCATGTTCTAGAGCAGCTCAAGACATTCTTTCTGCTATAAAAAGCAACTTTCCTCCAAAATCCTAAAAGGGTCTAGTATATATTGTAGCCAATACGGTTGAGGCGAAGCACCACAGTGTACAGTAATTAAATTTAATACTACTAAATAAAAGAGAATGAAACAGTGACTCATTATATTATCACTGGGTTTTTTTTAATGATAAATACTTAAGAACTGTGAATTGTGTCAATAGGACCAGCTCCAAATTGTTATGAGTGTCCTGTTTTCACATGCAATAATTTACACAGACACTAAATCTGCACCAGTTCAAATTATCTTTCCTGGCTTTATAAATCAAGGTTTATGAAGCCAGGAATAAGTATCGGGTTTGCATTAGCTTCCCTTGTCTCCCCATATCACACACTGGCTTTGACAATCCATTCCTGGCTACTTTAAGCCAGAGGCCCCAGTTACATCTAAACTGGGAAATTCTTGTCCAATCTAAATTGACTGAGATAATAAGCCAGAATCACGAAGTTGGGAAAAAGTATCCAAATTCTGCCAATTTCTCTCACACATGTAAAAAACAACAACATGGTATTTTGTCCCTTTTGTGGGTGGGGGCAGCAGCAAAGGAACTTCTTCTGTAGAGCAGAACTGGTCAGTGTTTTGCTTCCTTCCTGTTCTCCTCTGGTGGTAGCAGTAAAAACATTTATGCCTACGCATCGTTGCAGGGGATATGGGACCATGTTGGTGCTCCTGAAAGATTCCTGTGAGTGGGTAAGTTATTGTTATCAAACAGTCTCCTAAGCTAGCAAACTGACCTGGCCACCGATTCCATTTGCCAGGTAGTGCAATGCTTCTCCCAACTGGCTGTTTTGGCATGCCTGGATTTTAAAAGGCCGCCTGCATTGTTGTGTCACACCCCACTTGCTGACTATTAGATGCGCAGACTCTTTTGAATATCATAGCAAGAACCTGCTGGATCATGCCAATAGCCTATCTGGTCCAGCATCCTGATGTCATTATGCGACAAAGCTCTTTGAACTGCACATGAGGCTCTACAAAGGCAGACCCAGCATAATTTTGGTGCCTCTGGTTAGTGATGAGCCCTGGAAATTGCTCAAGACTGCTGTCCTGCAAATGTCTCTGAACTGAAATATTAGTAATAGATTTTGTAAGGCAGACTGATTGATATGCTGCCAAAATAAACATAAAGTAGAAGTAGTCTGCAGAAACACTGAAAATAATAAAAATTATAGCCTATTATGGCACATATAATTCTTTAATTGGACAATACCATATTTACTTTAATGTAATGCACACCTTATTTGGCCAAATTACGTTGTGAAAATTAGGGTGCACATTATATTTGATGGCACATTAGATTTGTGTAAATATGGTATGCTATGCTGATTCCAGCTTTTGCTGTATCCACATAATGCCCTATGCTGACCAAACCATGACATCATACTGTAGGTAGGGGTGCATGGAAGGTAGGCTTTTTTCAAAACCTAATCTCATTACAAGGAGAAGGGGACGACAGAGGATGAGATGGTTGGAAAGTGTTCTCGAAGCTACAAATATGAGCCTACCAAACTGTGGGAGGCAGTGGAAGACAGGCATGCCTGGCGTGCTCTGGTCCATGGGGTCACAAAGAGTCGGACACGACTAAATGACTAAACAACAACAATCTCATCAGCAACCCTCAAGACATCATATCACTAATAAGGCTTGATGCAAGAATGAGGGCGCATTCTACCCCTACACCATACAGAAACATATAGAAACAACAACTTGATCTATGTGCTTGTCGGCAGCTCCTAACTCAAGCCAAAGTACTCACAGTAGTATGCCATCATTTGCTAAAAGAAAACATGGAATGTTGATTTTTGATGCATTTTTGCAGAAGGGGGCAGCAATGCTACCATACCTGTTTGGTGCACATGCCTCAAGACTTGTGAGTGTGTGTGGGAAAATCAAATAATTCTAGACAATGCAGCACTGAACAGGTTGACATACCTGACATGAAGAATAAAATAGGCTATGTTCCAAATGAAGGAAAAAAATATATGCAAGCAGAAAGAACCAAATATGCAGCTGGAATTTTGTTTGCTGCCTTACTTTACAGTGGAGCCTCGGGTTACGTTGCCTCCGGCTTACACCACCCTCGGCTTGCGACCGGCGCAATCCCGGAAGTACCAGAATGGGTTACTTCCGGGTTCGTGCCATTCGCGCACATGCAGAAGCGCTAAATCGCGTCTGTGCATGCACAGAAGTGGTAATCACGTCATGTGCGTGTGCAGACGCGACACTTTAGGCTGCATTGTTTTCGGGTTGTGGCGGGGCCTCCAGAACGGATCCCCGCCATAACCCGAGGTTCCATTGTACTTGCTTTCACCATTTCTCTTGCAAAAAAGCCAAATTGCAATTTTCAACTGGATTGTGGTTTGCCTCTTCAATTGAAGTAACTAGTATGGCAAAAGCAACCAGTTAGAATCCAGCTATGCCAGCAGTTCTTTTTCTTGGATTTCAGCCTTTATGTTGGATTCAGAATTCAACAAAGACAACAAGCATAAAAAACAGTATGTGGCTAGTCAGTGCTGTTTTGAGGTTAACAATCTTGAATAATAAAGTCCTCAGAAACAACCATAGACACATGCAACAGGTTTAACTTTGCACTTTCTGTTTTTAACAGGAGTCAGTATAATTTCAGATCTACATAGAAAGAAAATTTTGCTTCCAACTGCCTCTTCTCCAAAAACATCAATCTAAAGAATAAAAACACACATTTTGCCCTTGAAACGACAGATCAGTTTTGAATATAAAGGCTCTGAACATCTAGGGAAAGTTTCAACATTTCCCCCCAGAAACTAATTGTGAATGTCAATGTGCTTGGCCTAAAGAATGGGGAGGGGGGAAAGTGGATTGTCTTGGGGAAAACCAGTTGCAAATCTGTCCCTATTCTAAGTTGGGAGTAACAAAGCTGATTTTGGGGATAGCAAGGAGGACTGTAATGCAGTGAGAGTACAGCAAAGTGCTAGAATAAGTTAGAGTAAGGCTATCAAAAGTCTTATGCAAAATGGAGATAGTGATAATAAAAGGAAGAAATCTAATTTATATATAACACTACCAATGTGCAATACACTTTACAGAGCAGCATATGCAAATGACACAGGTTCCGGCTTCAAAGGGCTTATAAACTAAAATTACAATAGTGTCCGGAGGATAACAGAGGAAGAGATGGCATGTGATGAATGTGCACAAGTGCCGCCGTGTTTCATTTGGCTTTGTTTTAGCTGGAGGATGAGGACTAAGTGATTAAGCCAAAGAATTAATGGAGAAGATACATTTGAAGAATTTGAAGGTAGAAAAGGCAGCATTACCACATAGGTGTTCTAGGAAAGAGTTTCATGAATAAAAGGGCAAATGGGTGGAGAAGTTATTTCAGAGAGCAGATCGTGGTAGGGCAACTGAACATGGAAGAGCTGGAGGAGTGATGATGATTGGCAACAATATATCCAGGTAAATCTCCTAATAGATTCCACGCTACCTAATGTCACTAGCAACCGAGCTATCTGAAATTGATCTTTCTGAGGTTACTGATGAAGAACTGAAAAACCTACACCATAGAAACTAATTTGATATAAAATAGTATAAATTTAATAGGAAGATGCTGCATCACTTTTATACCAGAAAGCAGGTTATCTGGTGCCCTGTGACACCCCAGCTACAATAGGGAGGACACCCCTCTCTTCCCCCAACTTGGAATGCAGTGAGGAATTCAGGCATCTTTTGTTATGCACCATATTCAAATATCATTACTCACTAGACCCCAAGGGAGTTTTTACTGGCAGGACACAGAATGAAAAAGGCACAATAGATTTCTACCCTAACGGGGATCCACCTGACTCTCTGTTTGTACAGTCAATGTTCAATGTACAGTCAATGACTGTACTCAATCTGTCACATCCCCCACTAGGCAGAATGTTATTTTGGCAGCCAGAACCTAGTTGCTGGAAGAAGGGATTATCCTGCTAGGCAGGGGCTTCAACCAAGTGGTGCACAAATTCAGCCACCAGGGT
This sequence comes from Zootoca vivipara, assembly GCF_965207765.1. Taxonomy (NCBI): domain Eukaryota; kingdom Metazoa; phylum Chordata; class Lepidosauria; order Squamata; family Lacertidae; genus Zootoca; species Zootoca vivipara. The sequence goes on from NC_142582.1 coordinate 33,478,708, forward strand.
GAAAGTTCTTTCCCTTTCTGATAAGCATGACCTCACCCCCAAACACTGAGCTTTCTCCTTTCATCCTATCACCAAGTGGTTCTTAGCATATGACTCTGGCATTTCTCAATGGCTGTGTACTCCTACTGCTGGTCAATAAGAATAATGCTCATGGCAGTTAGCATGTGGTGTGTACTGTCTACTGCCAAGTAGTATTGGTGAGGGGTGAGAAGCATGGCAACTCATGACTGATGCAACAGTGATGCTACGTTTATCAAAGGTGAGAAACAGAGAGGAATCAGCTGTGATGGCTAATACTTGACTTTTACATATTTTTTAGAACTGGAGAGAGAGAAATAAGGTGGGACAAGTGGAAGGCAATCAGTTTGCTTATTTATTTATTTAGGGTGTTTATGCATCACTTTTCATAAACAATCTGTTTCCAAAAAGATCCAAACAAAAATAAGCAATATAATATAAATGTAAAAAGCACAAACTAAAACTTAAAGGACAACATTAAAAACTCCATAGCTTAGTTCTGACAAAAGTTCTATTGTATCAGAGACAAGAAGAGGAAATATATAGGTGCATTAAAATATTATACTTTAGGACCAATGTGTTTTGGAAAAAAAAGTGTTCAACACTCTATAAACTCTTTTGCAAAGTGATTTTTCTTTTCTTCATAACATCTATCAGTTAAATGTAGCTTAATAGCACTCCGCTCTTTCCAAAAGGTTGCTTCCAGAGGATGCTTTGAGAACAGTTACACAGGTCATATTTGTCATCTGGTAAAACAGGTGCAGCAGTATGGGACAGAACATTAAGAGAAGGGGGGAAATTATTTGAAACTTACTACTCCCACTCCTACTGAGCGCCAGAAAAATATGAAAAATTTCAAGGTGTTAAAATTATTTATTGTGAGTCTGTGGCACAAATATTATATATTGGGAACAACCAGTAAGCAAGGGTTTTTAACTCCCAATTATTTATGATTAGCAAATAAAATTGCAAACAGCTTCAGCTTCCCCCACCTATATGTTATTACCATCATTTTTACATTTATTTATCACCCATCCAACAAACCTCTCTAGGCAGTTTACACAGATAATACAAAATACAATTTACAATAAAAAACAACTTTAAAGCCAAAAAAAATATCACTAAACCGAAACCTAACAAAATGCCAATTAAAACCAGCATAACGCACAGCATAAAAGGAAGCGTAAAAGTCAGGCTTTGGGAAGGGGGGGGGGGCGTAATGAAAAATTTGAAGCACCCAATAGGCAAGTATTATGTGACATAAGAGTATTAATTGGTTACTTCTTTAAAAAAAACAATTTTAGAACAAAACAAAGATAAGCAATAAAGTAGACAAATTTAAATAAAAGAGAAACAATAATTTGAATCAATTTGCTCACATGCACTCTAGATTTTTTTAATGAAAGTACATGATATTTGATATAAATATTGAAATATGCTTATCGCAGTTGTGGATAGCAGAGGAACCTGTGCTCCTTCGGATGCTGCAGAACTACAGCTTCTTTCATTCCTGGCCAGTAGCCATCCTGGCTCAGCTGATGTGAACTGGAGGAGCATCAGGAAGCCCATAGCTCAGTCACCCCACGTAGAGCTTTTATGCTATGTAAAATAATACACACTAACATTTCTTAACTATAAATTCTATAAAGTGCATTGTGCTACATTTGATTATATGCTTTGCCCTTTGTTTATAACTTGTCCCAACGGGCATTCGAGAAGCTGATTCTACACAAAACCCACAAATTCTACTTTTACGTAGACAACATAAATTTCGAGTTTGTTTTTCTGTATTTGGTGGGCGATATCCAGCTTTTTTGTTTCTTGAAATGCAACAAACAAACAAACAGGAGCTTCTGTTCACAGAATGAGGATTGTGACCATGGATAGGGGTTATGAATAGAAACTTTGTCCATGCAGCAAAAATATTATACCCCACCCCAACTCTTCATAAGGTGCAATACCCATAAATACCACATGAGCTGCATATTATCCTTTGATCTTGCTAGCTTCCAGAGAAATATGCTCCAGGAATGGGCAGACTTCAGTCTTGTGGAATCTACTTTGCTATTTGCTAGAGCAGGGGTTCCCAAACTGTGCTTCATGCTGCTGGTCCACGACATGTCCTGTGGTGAATGGTGGGAACAGCAGTGGCTCTGTTGCTGTATGTTGCCACATGCAGGTTGCACTGTATGTTGTTGTGACTTTCCAGCCTCCTTCCCCCACCACTGGCAGAGCAATCCGCATTGACTTGTCACATGCACACTCTTCCTTCTAAATTTACTCCAGTTTGGAGGTGCAGAAGACTACTGGGTGTGAAAAGACCGTATGAGGAGTGGAAGGGGTAGCAATTTACCCATCCCTCAAACCTAGGTGCAGTAGCTGCTGAAGGTGGATAGTCTGACATCCATTGTGGTGGCCCTTCCTGTTTTGTGTGTGCACACCAAGGAACTGGAAGTCATGAAGTTGGACAGACAAACTTGGGCTCTTCAAACAGTGTTCTTTGTTTGCTACCACAACTGCTGTTGTTCCCCATTTCCTTTCCCCCTCCCACTGTTTTGTGCCCCCCCTTAATGCACCATGGCACCACACACACCTTTGAAGTGAATACCTCATGCCTTTTGAACTGCCTTTTAAGATGTGCGGAATTATCTGCATTGTGAGACACCTGGTAAGGAGAGGTAAAACCAAGAGATTTTAAGGCTGCAAACTATGGTGCCTACTTGTAAGAGCCAAAGAACACAGTTCAGCTTCCTATTGTGCAAAGGTGCACAGGATCAAGCTTATAAGGCTGCGGTTACCTATTGTGTGCCATTAGCCCAAAACCAGGCTTATCAAAAGACTACTTTCGAGTTCCCATAGATCAGGAATTCTAACAGCCTTATTTATTGGACGAAAGACTGTTTGTTATTAATAATGCTAAGCAAATGGGAGTCAGAAAGTATTGCTGGTCTATTACAATTTTTCCAACTATCTACCCTCTATCAACCCTGCTATTTTTTTACATTATTAGCCCAAGTAGCTCTCAAAAGCAGCTTACAATATAATACAAAAATAAGAATATACCATATATTCCGGTGTATAGGACGACTGGGCGTATAAGACGACCCCCGACTTTTTGAGAATATTTTCCTGGGTTGAAAAGTAGTCTTATAAGTAATGTTCCTAATATAATTAAAACAATGTATACAGCCATCTTTGGTATGCCCAAAGGGACTTTACGGTCAGAATAAGAACCAAGACAAATAACGTCCCACACCCTCTGACAGTCTTTGGTGATCAGCATAGCCTGGAGAGGGGATCTTAAATACAGTTTGTAAATTTAACATCAACTTTAGGATTTCATCCTTCGCCTAGGGGCATTTGTAGAAGCAGATTCATCAGCAAGGTAATGCTTCAGTCAGTACTTTGATGTATATTCATGTGCTCTTAGTCTAAACTTCTAAAAGTTTTCGTCACTTTAGACTTCTATTAAGTACATCAAGTTAGGCTAGGTATTTATTTACAGTGCAGTCCCACTGAGTTCAGTGGGGCTTGTTCCTAGGCAGGTGTGCACAGGATTGCAGCCTTAGGTGTTAAATTTGTATCATGTCTTTCCAAAAAAGGGTGTTCAAGGGAGTTAACAGAAATAAATGAAAAGCAAGCGGCTTGATTATTTATCATTAATATTAGCAACAGGAAATAAGCAGTGAATATTAGCGATAGCTATGTGATAAAAAATTACACTGTGCCAGAAACAGTATACCACAGTAGCAAGCACTGATGCATTGTTCATGTTTGAAGTCAAACAAAGTGATAATCCATTGTGAGCTTTGAAGGGTATACTGTATTCAGATGACTCAGCTCCCCCCACACTCCAGTCACAACACTTGGGTGAGGGATATGACTCAGTGGCTAACATGTGATAATTTGTGAGAATGAGGCACCTTACTTTCTAGGATAGTAGAACTCTATAGGATTCCCACCATATACAACGGCTGCAAATGCTACTGCACAGTATAAAAACATATGTTGTCTGAATGCATCCATAGTCTTAATAGAATATAAAACCACGTTCATGTGCTTATTTTAAGATTAATTAGTTTATTATCTCACAGAGATTTTACTTTCTTGGGCTCCTTGATCACTGCAGATGGTGACAGCAGTCACGAAATTAAAAGATGCCTGCTTCTTGGGAGAAAAGCAATGACAAACCTAGGCAGCATCTTAAAAAGCAGAGACATCACCTTGCCTACAAAGGTCCATATAGTTAAAGCTATGGTTTTCCCAGTAGTGATGTATGGAAGTGAGAGCTGGACCATAAAGAAGGCTGGTCGCCAAAGAATTGATGCTTTTGAATTATGGTGCTGGAGGAGACTCTTGAGAGTCCCATGGACTGCTAGAAGATCAAACCTATCCATTCTTAAGGAAATCAGCCCTGAGTGCTCACTGGAAGGACAGATCGTGAAGCTGAGGCTCCAATACTTTGGCCACCTCATGAGAAGAGAAGAATCCTTGGAAAAGACCCTGATGTTGGGAAAGATTGAGGGCACTAGGAGAAGGGGACGACAGAGGACGAGATGGTTGGACAGTGTTCTCGAAGCTACAAACATGAGTTTGACCAAACTGCGGGAGGCAGTGCAAGATAAGAGTGCCTGGCGTGCTATGGTCCATGGGGTCACGAAGAGTCGGACATGACTAAACGACTAAACAACAACAATCTCACAGAACTGAACCTTAATTAGTTTATTGTCTTACAGAACTGACAATGTCTAACTTCACATTATCTGAAAACACAAGTCATCTTCCAGTACGTTTACGAGCACAATTCAAAGTGTTGGTGTTGACCAGGCATCCCCAAACTTCGGCCCTCCAGATGTTTTGGAATACATTTCCCATCTTCCCTGACCACTGGTCCTGTTAGCTAAGGATCGTTGGAGTTGTAGGCCAAAACATCTGGAGGGCCGCAGTTTGGGGATGCCTGGTGTTGACCTTTAAAGCCCTAAACGGCCTCAGTCCAGTATACCTGAAGGAACGTCTCCACCCCGATCTTTCTGCCCAGACACTGAGGTCCAGCGCCAAGGGCCTTCTGGTGATTCCCTCGCTGCGAGAAGCCAAGTTACAGGGAACCAGGCAGAGGGCCTTCTTGGAAATGGCACCCGTCCTGTGGAACGTCCTCTCACCAGATGTCAAAGAGAAAAACAACTACCAGATTTTTAGAAGACATCTGAAGGCAGCCCTGTTTAGAGAAGCTTTTAATGTGTAAGAGACTATTGTATTTTAATATTTTGTTGGAAGCCGCCCAGAGTGGCTGGGGAAACCCAGCCAGATGGACGGGGTATAAATAAAAAAATATTTTTATTATTATTTCTAGAGAACAGTAAGACTAGGCTGTATTTTCACTATATGTGTATGTTATGATATGCAAAACGGGATCTTTAAGTGGGCTATGGCTAATGTTTGCCAAAGAGAACACACTGGAGACCACAATGAATTGACGTAGCATCCTGTGTGCATGGTAGGAAAGCAGGCTTATGCCTGTCTGACTACTACATCTCATTAATAGTAAAGGTACTGAGGTGCATATATATACATTCTAAACTATACAAGTCCGGTTTGCACAATCTTCCCTAACCTGTCTCACTTAAGAGGTATCAAGCCAACACATCCCACAATGCTTAGGGGACATTTCCAGGTGGCTGATCCATGCCAATATATATATAAAAAAAACCAAACCAGTGCAGTTAGCTGGGTGGGGAGGAAGGACAATACATTTGTCTCACTCAAAAGTAAGCCTATCTAGACAGGTAGATGTTTTAATCTCTTTTAACCTTTGCTGCTGCTCTTAATTATATTAAAAAATAATTACTTGTTTTCAACTGTTTTAATTGATAATTTTAATATTTACAATGAATACTGTAAATAGAAGTTTTGTTACAAACAGGTGGGATACATTTTTTTTTAATAAAGTAAGCCCCATTGAATTAAATTGACCTTTCTCATAGAGAATAGAGGATACAGTCTTAATTCTTATATAGAGAATGTCTTGGTCCAAAATAAAAGAAACCTCTAATAATCAGAATTTTAATTTCAGTGCAAATAACTGCCAAGGAGTTTTAACTGTAGTTAAGAGCATGCTAAAAAATAAAGCTAATTGTTTCATAAATTTGTGGAAGAAGTTATTCTTATAGCTTTTGTAGAAAGGTTCTACCATTATCATTTTTATAATTACTGGCATGAATATTTTTTTCCTATTTCATAAGCTAAATACTGCAGCTCTAATTGAGGTCTGAATGTTATAAACAGTTAGATGTTTGGCTTTGTCCTGCATTCTAATATAGAGCAGAACAGACATGGGAAGTATAAACAGAACTTTTAACTAGATTATAATTTCTAATATGGCCAAGAAATCCTTCAACAATAACGCTTCTAGCACAAAATCTGGAAGGGAATACTTTGAAATAGAGCATACTAATATAAATGACTAACCTTTGCTAAAATAAGTTTTTGATCCAATTCCATGTTTCTGAAGGACAGGTTTTAAAACAAAGGTTATTTTCAATGAATGTGGAAAAGTGGTGGCTTGAACAGAAAACTCTGAAAGCAAATATAAAACTTTTCTTAAAAAAAACAAATGAACAAACACTGGATGGTAATCAGAGAAACTTGTGAGCATCTGATGGAGTTTCTGCCCATGAATGGACGCAATAAATCCTTCTGGCTTTAAGCCACTTTCTCACATTGAACATCCCTCTAGAGGCACAGGGCAAATCCAGCTTTTTGGCAGCAAGCCGGGTCTTTATTTAGCCCACACTTCACATCCTATATGACATCAGGTGTGTAGTAAGGGTTGCAAAAACAGCCTTGCAGGTCAAATTAGGATCACAGCTCTAGATGGTTGTTCAGGAGCCAATTTGGGCTCTGCGAGAGGCTGTGGTTCAAATGTGGGCCTGAAAATTCAAAGTGTATACAGGAACACCACATGCAGCCCCAGGGACCTTCTGTTAGAACAAATACATTTAAAATGTGTTTCTAACTAGTACCCAGTACTAAATTAAATATCTGAATATTTCTACACACAAGAGCCAGCACATGTTAAATGCACAACTGCAGCCAGTAGTGCAAACAACTTGTAAAATACACTGCTCAGGGGATTTTTATTTATTTTTAGTGCACAAGTTTCATGAATAAAGCAGCTTTCAATAGGAAGCAACCACTTGTTGTCCAACAACATGCAGATCACTTGACTGTGTATGTTAAAAATATGCTTATACTGTAATATGCACTTGCATGTCTTTAAGAGTTACAAATCACCTTAAAGTGTTGCTATTCCTTTCATGCTCAATTAAAAAATGTAATTCACAACTTCATGGTAAATATTTAACACTAAAATCTGGCAACTGTATAGTATATTGCATGGGTTCCATTTGTGTTTCACTGTCACAATACTTCTGGAATCAATGAACACATGTGAACTGTCTCTAAATGTTCAGGAGGAAGGAGTTAGGACACAAACGTACTGAGCAGCACAATCCTATGTATGTCAACACAGAAGTACCGTACGTCCCATTGAGCTCAAGTGTGAATAGAATTGCTATGGAGACAGTCATCAAGCCAGTAATATGTATCAGGTCCCTTTTGTTTGTGTGCCACTTAAGGCTACATACATTCCACTTACAATTCAACAATACCTTTTTACCAAACTGAAAAACTTATGAGTGAGAAAAATTCCTATTTGTTGACATTTTGATACTTTATGAATTCATCAGAAAAGATTGTGTATGCAGCGCTACTGTTTATTAGATAAGCAGTTTAAATTTAAGCAGAAATTCATAAAACATTGGCCAAGAAAAGTCAGTTAAGTATGAACACTTAATCCACAAAATCTTACTAACCCAGCTCTCCCTGGATAGAAAGGCTCCTTCTTCCATGGAAAGCTAACTGAGCTGCTCCCAAAACGTAAGGTCCACTTTAGAGATTGAGAGGACATAGTCTCAGACTATCTGTTAGAATGGCAATATTCCTCTCCGTCACTCCAAAAGAGAAAAATAGCAGACATTGGTGAAGGAGAAGACAGGATATAGTCTTCTGACTTACAGCTCTAGTTTCTAATCAGGGAGTCATGTTACCAGGTCTCTATTTTTTACTTCCAATCCAAATGTTGTTGAAAGGCATGTACAAAGAACTTAGAAGTTGGTGTCAACTGAGCAGAAAAGAAAGCTTCATAGCTTTTCCCATTCATTATAAAATCTCTAACCACTTGCCTTCCAATTCCCCCCCCCCAAATATGCTATTTTCATACAAATAACTCACAGCATCATGGGGAGGGGGCGACAGCAAAACTTTAAAGTCTGTCCTTTGCACAACATCCCCCTACACCCATTCGTCTAAAATTTGGCAGGCTACATTCATTCAGCAAGGGATACTGTGCTTGCCTGCTAATGTCATCCAATTCTGTCAAAAAGTAAAAATGCCACAGCAATTTGCTCATTTCTCCATCTAAATTATAAGGAGGCTTGGATTTTCTGAACCAAGGCTGATTTGGACGCAAGGTGAAGTGGGTCATCCCCCCAAATAGTCTGTCAAATCAATCTACTTTCTGAAGCAGGGTCCAAATTAAATATTGCCATCAGTGTAATAATAATAATAATAATTTTATTATTTATACCCCACCCATCTGGCTGGGTTTCCCCAGCCACTCTGGGCAGCTCCCAGTGGTAACCAGTTGGGGGCCTTCTCTCCCTCAACTGTCACCTAGTAGTGGCCATTCCAAGAAGCTGCCTTAGTAGGAGAGATGAGAAGGAGGGCTCATTCCACTGGGCATCTCCTGTCCTTGAAATGTTTCCAGCTGGTCATTATAAGAACTGCTATTTACCTTTTAACAACTGGCGCCTGAATTTGCCTTTGCCCACTCTATTCCGTGTTCCATTCTCCTTGTGTTTTTAGATTATAAGCCTGTGGGCAGGAACCGTTTTGTTTTAATTGACTGTATGTAAGCTGCTCTGGGAGTCTTTTTAGCTAAAGATACATACAACCAATGCTTGCAATACAGAAGTATTGGATATCACTGGCAACAATGAAGTTACTCCCATAATATTTGTGTGCAAAAGTTACGTTTTAATTTAAATGTAAGTTCAAGTAAGGCTGCCATATGTCCAGATTTTCCCGGTGCTTTGTCCTGGATCTTAGGCACAATTTTGGGGTCCTCCTAAAAAAAAAGCCAACAACATTTGGTGTGTTCTGGTTTTTACTTTTTGAAATATGGCAACCCTAGTTCAAGCATACACACTCAATCTAGTGTACGTCCATTGATTTCAATGGGTCTATTCTGACTGAATTAGTCAGAAGCAACCTCTTTCCCACTCTATTTTCCTTGTCCCTGTTACTAGTCCATTATTATTTGATAAAGATGTGTGACAAAATTAATGCACCTAAATTCTACCAATGCATCCATTTTATCCAGCAAGAGCATTTGCACAGATTGTTGACAGCTGCTCTGCTTTTGCCACCTGGGATTGTTTTTCACTTCTTAAGAATACAAGGGAAACTCTCAATCTGAAGTTGCAATTTTACTCCAAGCCAAAAGTAGCTTTATTCAGATAGCTGCATCAGTAAAAATGTAAGTGGTTTTAAAATGCAGTTTGAGGAGGTATTTGATACGGTAGTTTCCAAAAATCTCAGACATATTAATTACAATTCGTATCAATGGGATGGTGATTTAAAACTTCAGAACTTCCAAGCTTGTTATACATTAGAAAAGTCAGAATACATTTACTTAACTTATTTAAGTTTGGGCAACATCCAATAGAGCTACCCAGTGAGCTTCCATTATTGGAATGATATGTGCTCGTTGGAAGAGGTTCTTCTGCAAGAGGAGTATTATTTTGTTCACAAAGCAATGGGGTTGGATACCATACATTATCCCGCATATAAAACTTCCCTCTTCCCCCCTGATTATTCATTATCACAGGGTCAGACTGAACAGACGGAGAGCAGGAGTAATGAAGAGTTCTCACAAGGGAGGGATAAAGAATGTGGGGTTCCATAAGCATCTGTATTCAGACTTGTGCTTGTTAACTTGTTCATAAAATTATCTGGAGTTAGGGATGAGCAGTGAGTTTTTCTGATAACATGATCTATACTGGTACGGTAGTTAAAGCAAAAATCTCCACAAGAATCTCTCCAAGATGGGTGAATGGGCAGTAAAATGACAAATATAACCCCAAACGTATATGCTGAGCTTAAAGTGGCAAATAAAAAGAGATCTTAGGATTGTGATGCACAGCTAAATTAAAACGTCAACCTAGTGTGAAAACAGAAAAATTCATATTAGAGATCATTAAGAAAGGTATCAAAAATAAATCTACCTATATCATGTATTTCTGATAATAGCATCTCAAACAGGATACTGTAGACTTGGTCAATATGCAGGAAAAGGAAACAAAAATATTCAAGGAGCTGTGGACACTCTCCTATGAGGAAAGGTTACAACACTAGAGGCTTTTTAGTTTTGAAAAAAGTGAACGGGGTGGGGGGAAAACCTGTTAGTGGTGTATAAAATACTGCATGGTATGTAGAAAGTTGATTGTTTCTCTCTTTTCATAATATTAGAACCCAAGTCATACAACAAATGGAGGGATATTCAAGAAAGACAAAAGGAAGTACAGTATAACTTCAGACAGTGCATAGTTAACTACAATGGAATTTACTACCGGTAGCACAAGATGCAGTAATGGGCAATGTGGACGAGCAAAGCCAAGAGTGATGAGTTTTCAGGAGTGCTACAAACAATCTATTTAAAAGCCCATTGGAGGTCCAAGGGGAGCTGAAACCTATCTACATAGACACTTGCAGGTGTGCTTGGAAGATGAGCTTGGCATCTTTCAAGCACACTTGCAGATGCCTATGTGTTTGTGCATGTAGCTTTGTCATGCATCATGTCTTTTTTGCTGTTTTGAAGGTTTCCATGTTACAGCTACGCACTGAAAGAACACAGAGGCTTTAAAATTTTAACAAAATACCATAAAATAATGTACTGTAGTTATTTATCTGCTAGCGTTGACACAGCTAAAATAACCCAAGGTACTGTGACACTTACATGACCATATTCTATAGCAATCAAAGAGCTCTTCAGGCAAGCAGACACAAAATATTCTGATTTGAATGCTGGGAAAATGTGATATCACTGCAGCATTCCTGCAACAAAAGTGCTACACTGAAGGAATCCTTATTAATTCATTGCACATAATCCATATATACTGCACATTTATGATTTGCAAAATAATACTGAGGAAATGTTAAAAGATTTTAGGCTTTAGGCTGGGTGTGTCTGCATTCTAGGGGCACTAACCACCTGGGAGGATCTCAATGGAACTCAACAGAGCTCTACTTTGCCCTTTCAGCCATGCCTCTGCCAGGCGTGGGGAAACGCTCAGTCTGCATCCACCTCTCATGTGCCCACCTAACCAGCCCTCTTTAACCAATATAGCACCAAGCAGAACGGGAGGACTGAAGAGGAAATCCAATTGAAATAACGTATATTCCGGCATATAAGACAACTGGGCGTATAAGACGACCCCCCCCCAACTTTTCCAGTTAAAATATAGAGTTTGGGATATACTTGGCGTATAAGAAATACAACCCGGCGTATAAGACGACCCCTGACTTTAGAGAAGATTTTCCTGGGTTAAAAAGTAGTCTTATATGCAGGAATATACAGTACATGTGTACTTGCCTGTGCACAGGTGGTTAGAGAAGCTAAATGACAATCTACTGAGCTCTAACAAGATCCTCAATACACCAGGTGATGTGTTCCCTGAAACAGGGAATTGGTAGCAATAGCTGGCTACCTTAGTTCAGGCATAGGCAACCTTGACTCTCCAGATGTTTTGGAACTACAACGCCCATGATCCCTAGGTAACAGGGCCAGTGGTCATGGATGATGGGAGTTGTAGTCCCAAAACGTCTGGCGGGCAGAGTTTGCCTATGCTTGATTTAAAGTGTATATTTTAATAGGACTTTCTGAATCCTATTATAATGAATCCTATTCAGAAAGTCCTACTAAAATACACAATAAAGTTCATACAAATTTAAAGCATTACTTTACCAACCATCACCAGGACTAACATTGAAGCAATTCCCAAGCAAATTAATGCCGCAATCTTGTATTTGTCTATAGAGGGTCAGGAAGCGAAGCAGCCAACAAACATTCATTAACAACTGTTGAATTTAAAAGTGACAATAGTTTATACGTTGCAAGTTCTAATATTTCAAATGAGTACTTATTTGGAGATATATCTGGTGAAATGAATCAAAACACACAACTATTTGGAAGCTTGTGGTGTTATTTTTAAGTTGTAAACTTTTGTATGTAACATGCATGCCATAGTCTCTCACTTAACAAAATAAACTGATGCCATGCTTCTTCAAATAAATCCCATTTTCAGTTGATAAACTGTAAATGAGCAAAGGGTTTGGTGGCAGATTAAGTAAACAACAGAAATTTGACATGTTTTTAAAAAGTGGCTCATATTTCAGGCTGTGGCTGCCAAGGAAAGATCCTGGGATTGTGGAAGATAGCTCTCTGCAGGGAAAAATAATTAACCCACAGTAATGTGGAAATGAAAATCACAGATTATGTGCAAGGAATTATTAGGAAAGAGATAGGCTATAATACAGCAAGTACATAATGCCATATTTATTTATGATGTTGCTATGCACTTTGCAATACTGCACATAGTTTTGGTTGCCCCATTCTAAAAAGAATGTGGCAGAACCGAAAAAGAAACAGCATTGTAAAATGAAGGACTTGATGAGCCTACAAGAAAAGGCAAAAATATGTGAGGCTTTTTAGCTTACAAAATGACATTTCAGAGGTTTCATCACACATTGATTTTGTGACCGAAGTTTCAGAAAATTTAACTGCATGAAGCATGGCTAGAGGAAGCAACTTTGCCTTTCCCCCCGAATAATACTACTACAACATTTATCAAATTAAATATATTGGTAGTGAGTTGAGGAAGAACTGAAAGAAGTACTTATTTGCAAAGCACAAAATTATTGTGCGGAATTCACTATCAGAAAAAGGATGGCACTTTTTCCAATAGCTCTTTAAAAAGAGTAAGAATCTCTTGTGAATGATTTGGGGAGGGAGTGCTTTATTTGGGAGAGGACATGCTTGGGGGACATGCTACAAAGCACTCCTTAAAGGATCAGAGTGCATTCCTTCTAGATCCTTTTAGTGGTAAAAGATCACTTCAGTTTTTCGAGCTAGTCTCTTGCTTGTTTCATAAACTTTACTATGTTACCACGGATATCCTTCTGTAAACCCAAGAACAGGGTACATTCACATTCCTTGGCCCCCACCAGTTATTAGTATCCTGAAGGCTGATATTTTTCTGCAAGGATAAGGTAAGTTTACCTTTCCCCTCCTTAGGCTTCACAGGTGTCCAGATTTGGATGTCCTGGTTTTTATCTTGGATTATAGGATTAGACAAATACATGGAAGACAACCATTATAATATGCGAGTATAACCTGTGTATTGTGGAACCAGGATACTCCATTCCACCCAATTGATTCTTTCAAAAGGTTGGAACAATCAATATTCTAAGCCCACTAACTGTGCTCAGTCCTTACTTTATTTTTAGGGTTTTTCTCCTTTTTCTTCTTCTTTTTAATCCTACGAACTTTGGGGGTTTCCCAGACCTATTGACATTTTCCTCTTTTTTTGGGTCTGGGTACATAAGGATCCAGACTCGGACTCAGAGAATGAGTTTCTTTATAGTGTGCTTAGACCTGATATAATGGTATGCCCATTATAGAATTATGGGAGTTTTATATTGATTATTGTCCAGAGTCTTTACTTGTCCTTCATCATCTCTCAGACTGGTTGCAAATTCTAGACTTCATCTAATATGTTCCATAAATGGCCCAAAACTGCAATACCTCAAGGACCGCCTCTCTCCATATGAACCAACCTGGACTAAGGGATCGTCACCTGAGGACCTTATTTGTGTGACCCCTCCATCAGAGGTCCGGAGGATGGCTACACAAGAACAGCATTTTCTGCGGTGGCTCCTTTGTGGAATGCGTTTCTTAGGGAGGGTCGCCTGGCACCTTCATTACATATATTTAGGCACCAGGTGAAAATGTTCTCTATAACCAGCCCTTTGGTTGATTAAACATTCTATGGTCATTTAAATATGTTTGTGGAAGGTGGGGTTATTGGTTTGTTTTTCTTTTTGTTTGTTTTCCATTTCATATTTTTACGCTGTAAACCACCCTATAATCTTCAGATGGAGGGTGGTATACAAACTAACTAACTAATTCCATTAGTAATGACTATTTTCCATCTGTTTTCTATTCTCACTTTCAAGAGATTTTAAGACTGGGGTGGGGGTGGGGCGAGTACTAGAAAAATTTAAAAGAAAATGGGGTTCCTAGCCTTTTTCAATATCTTGGGGAGCACTAAGAAATTTCTATGATTTTTCCCCCTGTTAGAATATGTGAAATACTTTCAAAGATGTTTATGAGTAGCCTTCTCTAACCTGGCGTTCTTTGCATCCTTTTGTTCTACAACTCCCATGATGAGAATGGTGGGAATGATTGGTTGGGAAAGGCTGATCTACATAATTAGATAATGATAATGATAATGATAATTCTGGCGTGCTTTGGTCCATGGGGTCACAAAGAGTCGGACACGACTAAACGACAACAATTCTAAGACCCGCAAAAAGAAGTGGACTACAAATAAGAATATTCCTAATTTTGTACAAAACCAAGGTTATTAATTTCATATAAATGCTAAATAGTGTGATTTTCTATTCTACCTGAATTATAAATGATACATTTCCCATTGGTAAAGCAGTAAAGTTTAGGTTTGATGACAACCTATGTATATATTTCTACCTGGCTTTAAAATTTTAATAATTGTGTCCTTCTCTTCTCATGTTATATCTATATTTCTCTTATTGACATCAAAATGTTTCCATTATTTTGCTACCACTTAGCAATTATTTCCACTCTTTCTTCTCACTCTTCTAGCATTTTTTGCCCCACAAAGCCAAATTACGGTACATTCTCCATTCTGCTGACTTCCAGCTTTCTACCACCACATCTGTATATCCTAAAATCTACCTTGCTCATTTGGTGTATTTAAATAACATTCTTCATTTCATTTTGTACTATTATCTTTTCCTTAGCTTTAGCAAGCCAGGATTCAGAAAAAATAAATGTTTTAGTGAAACAGAACAAGGAAGATGTTGTGGCACTTGCTGCACTAGAATTCTAGAGAACCAGAGTTGCAAGGCCAGAAAAAGCCACTGCTACTACCTCCAACTTTTTGTCCATGGCCTTGTATAGGATCTTAGAATGGGGGGAAGGCATACAAAAGGTCTGAGGTTGCAGAGTCTAGCCCAGATATCTTGTGAAGAACCTTGCAAGTTGATGGTTCTCTGAGAAGGCAAAGAGATCCATACTTAGTATCCCTAATTACTGAATGATGCAATAATAGATTGCAGCAGAGCCTGACTACTCTGCTGGATACAGGTTGCTTTCAGGGATAGTAGTCACCTGATCTGTGCCCATCAATGGGCTCTCTGAAGAATAGCCATAGCACCACTGAAGACTTCTGAAAACATCTGTGAAAATCATACTCTGAACCTCATCACAATCTCTAGCTTGGTATTAAAAACAGATAAAACAGAAGAAAACACACATATAATTTTGCACCTGGAATGTCACTATAGTGCCCAAAGTTCAGTGTGCTCTAGGAAACATATCCACATATACAATCTACCTTTGTGTAGCAACTAGAAAAGGTTCAGCGCGCAGCCTTTCAGAAGAAAAGAATGTTAGAAGCCATGTGTCAAATTTAATGCCATTATGCATTGAAGACTGATATATCCGAAGGAGCTCTTTAGAAAATTGATCGGGAACCCTAAAGGCAACTGATCAGAGTGTCTAGATCTTCTGAGACTACTTAAGTAGGGGTGAGGATTAATAGCCTGAAAACACATGAGCTACTAAGGTTGCTAACAATTTTATGATTTTACATAGGCAAAGTGGAAGTATCTTCTGGAGCATGGTAGTATCAAAATAATAAACTACAGCTATACAAGGTTGATTCAAGTTAGGAAATCCCTGGTCCTGAACACTACAAGGGGTACTTGACAGTGAATAAGAATAAAATCAAAATATGTGATTGAGGAGACAGTACTGCTTGGATTTTGCTTCCTAGCTAAGGCAGGACAGAATGAGGATAGGAAGCCCTCTTCTCAGGTTTAACTTTCTGGTTCCTAGTTTCCATCCAGAAAAAGCTTAGGTGTACCTAAATGCTTCAGCATTTATTCCAATAGCTAGAGAATGCCCATTCAGCACTATATAAAAATTGCATTTAAAGAATAGATGTTATTTAACAAAGTTTTGAAAAGTAAGCCATGAATGATAAGAAACTACTTGATGTAATGACTGATGGACACTGTCAGCTGATGCAGACAGAACTATTTCTATGTAATAAAAAAAGGGGGGGGGGAGAGCAGTGGTCATGCTCAAGGAGTACAACTACACAAAGGAAACTGACGAGGCTTAATGCTAATAATTGCTCCTAATCAGACTGCAGCCTTGGTGAAGGATTCCTGAAAGTTTATAACAAAAAGATCAACTGGAGATCAAGTGAATGTATCAACAATATGGCTATACATGAAACTTCACATCATCAATAGTGGTAGTAGAAATGTTGGTGTTGTTCAAGCGATCCTATCAAACGTCTTGGGGGAATAACCATAGTTCAGAGGTAGAGCATCTAATTTGCATGCTCACAGTCCAAAGTTTAAACCCCAGCATCTCCAGATAGAGCTGTCTGAAACCCTGGACAGCTGCTGCAGTCAATGTGGGCAATACCAAGCTAGATGGGGCAATGGTCCGCCTCTGTAGAAGCCAGCTTCCTGTGTTCTTTAACAATACCAGATAAGCAGGGTATGTATAAATAAATAAATAAATAAATAAAAAACCCCACACACTGTTTCCTAAAGGCTACTAGCAAGATTTCATAGTATGACTGACAAAATAATGTTCAGAATATCATACTGTGTAATCTAGGGCAGTGTTTCCCAACCAGTGTGCCTCCAGATGTTTTGGGACTACAACTCCCATCATCCCTAGCTAGCAAGACCAGTGGTCAGGAATGATGGGAGTTGTAGTCCCAAAACATCTGGAGGCACACTGGTTGGGAAACACTGATCTAGGGGAACAACTAAGCAGCCAAAAAAAACCTAATAAGTTTTAGAAACTCCAAGCACTCACAGGAGCTTGAACTCTAAAGTGGCACTGGAGAATTTAGCTACACAATGCCTATCAGGACTGTCCTCTCCTCACTGGATTGGCCCAGAAAAAAGACTTTTTTCCACAAGGAAAATAGTTTTGGCCCACTCTCAATGTTTGCTGCAGTTGCACACAGAAACAACAGGTGGAATGAACTACCAGCAAAACCAGTGCAAATACCAATGTTTAAAGAACAAGGCTGAGCTGGTTCATAGCTTCATAACTGACATTTAAAAGCTGAAACATTATTTTTACAACACATAACCTAGAATGCGTGTATAATCCGAACAGCAAGTTCCTATCCATGTTTACTGAAACTTACTAATGTAAATGGATCTTACTTCTGAGTAAATATATATAGGATTCAACTGATCAAGTATTTTGGACGAGTTGGGAGAGATGCTTTGATTCAACTGGCCCTAGGTTTTTACCACAGCTTTCCCAGCTGTAAGAAATCTTAGTATAGATGCATTTTAAGAATTACAGATACTATTTTCAAAATATGTTTCCTACGAAGTCCTATTCATGACAAATTACTGTGTTGTATGATTTAAGGACTATCACCAGTGATATCCAATAAGCATTTCAAAGGCTATATGAAGATGTGTGGTGAGGAGTTGCTTAAGAAATTTTAATGATAAAACCAGGCAGATTTTACTGTGCCACTTTAGAGTGTTACCAAGTTCTCTCTGTTCATGCCCCCCATATGTTTTCTTCAATAGGTCTTGAACAAGCTAATTCCTTCCCCAAACAGATGTATAATACACAAATGTATAATAGCTTATTTTGTTTCCTAGCTCTACCTGAATATGCCAGGGATCGAACCTATAAACATTTTCATGCAATGAATGTGCTGTGTAACTCAGTTATGGTCCCTATATATACTCACTTTCTTGCCTCTACACATACTCCAGTTCTAAGACTCAGAGTCAAGGATCTGCCTACAAAAAATATTCTTCTCTATATATTTTACTATCTCAAAGAAACATATAACTAAGTAAAATTATTACTGGTTGTTTTTGGCAGGTTTTGTGATTGGGTTTAATTTGGGGATTATTTTATATCTGAAATAAAAATAATGAATAGTAAGTTTTGAAATTAGTAATGGTCAGGTTTTGCAAAGGCCTAGGCATATGTTGAAGTCTACTATTTAGTTTTCCTAACAGAGCAATTAATGTTAAATATGTATAATTGTTTGTAAAAGTCTATGAAAGTGATTCTATGAGTGTTTATTTCAGAGTAGGTTTTGCAACATTCAATGAGGCCAATTCTCATGTACGCATACACAGAATTGGAGAATCAGGTTCTGATCATAAATCTATTCACTTTGAATGAAGTCTAATGAAAAAAAAAGTTCCTGTGAATTCAAAGTACTGGTATGCTTAGGACTGAAAGTGTTAAGATCAGTTCATTGAAGGGATTCAGATTACTGCACTAAAAACATACCTTATTAAAGAATAAATAATCAAAGCTGTATCGTATTATTTATCAACACTTACAATTATTCCATCAGTAAAGAATTGAAAATAATTCCATATTTATGTTAATAATGTTCCACAGTCCAATTTGGATACCAACAAACCTTAAGTCAGAGCAGTACCTGAAGTTAAAGTGAACCAAACTCAGGTTTTTCTATGGGTGTGATGTACCATAACAGAAAAAACAGAACAATTAAAACCCATAGGCTGTCCCAGAACAAACTTTTAAGTGCCCAGCTTTTAATAAGATTAAAATTGTGTTTAAAAAACCAGTATCTATATAAATGGATCACTACTTCACATGTATCCATATAAAATACTTTCCCCCGCTCTTCAACAGAAAAGTTATCTTGCTTAGCACTCTGAATACTGAAGGCAAGCTGTCCTTCAGACGTACAGCTGAAGCTTTTCCGCTGACTTTTCCACATTTGTTTTTCACCAAACACCTGACCTGATCAAAATTACAAGTTTTATGTTGCCATCAAGATTAGAAAAGGTACTTTTTGCCAACAAATCATGTTATCAGAGAAAGTATTCAGAAGGCCAGAATCACTTGCTGACTTCAAATAGTAGGGAAGCATCACATACCAAGCTGCATGTTACTTTGGTCAGATTCCCTGGGCCTATTGAAATGCATAGGCCATCTGTGCACATTTCACAGTTCAAACACACATTGCAGCTTTAGTAAATACCCTTCTTTAAACTATTTCAGAATAAAAACACAAAGACAATAACTCCACAACAGAGCTGCCAAAGCTGTACCAAATATGACTTGCAATAATTACCATATTTTTCCAAGCTTCTATTCCACTTTTGCAAAGTGTGGAATTTAAACAGGGCAAATTGCACCCTTACAGCAAAGTATTACTCCAAATCAACGGGATATATAGGATTGGCTTTCATTTTTATGATCAGGTAAACACATGTCTCTTTAAATTGGAAAGTTTGATTCTTAAGTACTTAATAAAAACAAATGAGAGGTCTCACCAGAAACAGGTGACACTGTAAATGGTATTAAAAATATCTACTTCATATAATGTTATTCAAACCTGCATCATTTAATGGCTCACAAACATGCTAAATAGATGGGTTAGTTATTATTATGAGCAAGCATAAAAACCTTTGCAAAGCCAGGGTCTCAAAAGTGACATAACCTAAACAAATTAATTATACACAATCAGGTGCTTCTATTTCATACTGCCAATCTTAAATACAAAATATTCAAATACCATGTAGACGCTTCAGGGAAAAGCCTTTTCCAAGTCACCCTTTCAGTCAACATCTGTCTCTCTACATAGTAGAAAGTTCCCAAGACTACTACCAACAGTAAGTAGTTAAATATCTATATATCTACATTTAGATATAGATACATATAGATATCCCCACATATACTATATAAGAACAGCAGATTGGAAGACTTTTTATATATGCCCAGAAGCAAAGCATCAACGTGGAACAAAAAAACCAAAGCAATAAAACAAAAATCAATGACACTTGATTACATAGGAAGGAATAAATAAACACTAGACAAGAGCATGGAATGTGGCATTTTCCTTTACCCAACGAGTGAGCAAATTATAATATACAAATATCCTCTACTGGCCAAGATCAGAACACAATGCTAATACCTTTCACTCTGCATCTCTCTCTCTCTAAAAAAACCACCCAAGCAAACCCTCAAACCCAAATATAACCACCACTTTACCAACCAGGAAACAAACCGCTTCTTATAGTCAAAAGTAAAAAGAGAGAGAGAGAAACAAACCCCCCTCCCACCAGCAATCCAGATCTGCTTGCCTCAGAGTGAAATTGTGGAGCAGGGGAAGGCATTGCTCGCCTTACCTCCTTCTCCCATACCCAGATAGGCTTACCTTAGCTGCCCCCCACTTTTATTTCCTTTCCTGGAGCAGTGGAGAGAGAGACACACACAAAGGGTAATAAAGGGGGAGGAGGGGAGAGCAGGGGGATGGGTGGGGGGAGAGAGAGAGCTGGCTTCTGTTGCTGCTCCTGATGTGTGTGTGGTGAGGTGTCTCCAGCCAGGGCCAAAAAGCAGCAGCAGCAGCAGCAGCAATACGGTAGTAGTAAGAGGAGGAGAGGGGGGACTGTGTTGCTAAGAGGCTTTAGCTCTCTTCTCTCTCTCTCCTCTGACGGCCGAAGCGGGGGAAGAAACTCTCCTTCTCTCACTGTCTCTCTCTGGGATCCTCTAGCTAGGCTGCGGGTGGGGGAGAAACTCAAATCTCCTCAGGCCGAGCCCTCCCCGCAAACCAATTCAAGGTGGAATTAGTGCTCTGTCCCTTTAACAATATAAATAAAAGGTTCCCCAATCTCCCCCCCTTCCCTCTCTTCTTCATCATCAGCTGCTGCTGCTGCTGAGGCT
Organism: Zootoca vivipara; assembly: GCF_965207765.1. Taxonomy (NCBI): domain Eukaryota; kingdom Metazoa; phylum Chordata; class Lepidosauria; order Squamata; family Lacertidae; genus Zootoca; species Zootoca vivipara. Next base: position 33,499,877 of record NC_142582.1, read on the forward strand.
CTGGTTCTGCTGAGAGAAAGATGGGAGGCTGTCACTGCGCATGCGCCCCAAGGGAGCTTGCTGGGTTGAAGGAGGGGGGAGGGAAAAAAGGTTGCCTCCCACAATGCCGCGCGCCGCAAGCGAACCCGGAAAAGGATTCCGCGAAGGTGGGAGGAGTGGGGGGAGGAGAAAAGGGGAGGTAAAAAAAGAAAAAGAGGGGAAACCGGAAATTGCGGGAGGGGAAATCAAGAGGGCAAAAGCGGAAGTAAGCCAATGGGCGGAGGCGGAGAGGAGTAGAGTCTGAGGAAGAGACACAGGAAACCCGTTGACTCGGAGCCGCTGCGCGTGTAAATAGATCGGCGCCCTCGCGCAGGGGTCACGTGATAGAGGTGCGCTCTCTCTCGCTCGCGCGGAGGTTGCCGGGAGGGCATTCATCAGAGCTTGGCGGCGGGCGCTCGGAGTAGCGGGCGGGAGCCGAGAGCGAGAGTGACGGGAGGGGGAGAAAGGGAGTTGCCCGTGAGCGTTGCTCGCTTGCTCGGGAGTTGCCCGTGAGCGTTGCAGGTAACGGTTGGTCCAGGACGTGGTTTTGAGGAGGCTGGGGGGAAGGTGTGCGCGCGGGAACTGCGTGGAGGAGGGCGGGGCTCTGTTTAAAATTCCTCACCTTGGCTTCGGTTTTTTGGTGGTGGTGGTTTTTTAAAACCGGACGGTGGTTCTGAAGCGGTTCAACGGCTCTTGCACCTGCCCTCTCGCCCTATAAGTAGAGAAGGCGTGTTGGGCTGCTCTTTTCCTCAAGGCGAAATAGTGGTGGGGTGGGGATGGGGGCTCTGAGCGGTTTTCTCGTCCCCACCTTTTTTTTTTAAAGGAATAAGGATCTGTAGGTGGGTTGTGAGAACGGAACACGGCCATGGTGTCATTAAGCCCAAGGCAGGATATTAGCAGGGGCGGTTGTTAAATATGCACAACGGCGGGAAGGCTGGACTCCCTGGTGGGATTCTGCAGGGCAGGCTAGTAACCCACTTGGTTATGATCTACTCTTGACTTTGACGACATCATGGCCATGGTGGGATTTGAGTTTAAGCCCTGTCAAAGTTACAGCAGCCATATAGCTTCTTCTCCCTGCCTCCAAACGGATAGAGAAACTGTTAAGTATTGAGGACCAATATAGGAATTAGAGGCTGGCTGAGTGTTGACGTACGTAAAGTGTATCTAGGTGGCATAAATTGCACATGCATCATTTCTGAAGTGTATTGACTTTGCTATATTTGACAGCACATCCTTCCGTTTTAGCCCTTGGTGCTACTTGACACGTGTTCTGTAAATTGCTCCTGCCAGGCTTCCAGTTGAAAATTATAGTGTGTAAGCCCGCTCAGGGTAGGGACCTGGTTTGCTGTTCTTTGTAAAGTACAGTATCCTGTCTGTTTGGTTAGAGCAATTGCATCCCCACTTCAACCAAAAGTGGTTCCCAGAGTGGCTTGCATACAATGAATTAAAACAAGACGGTCCCTGCCTAGAGGCTTACAGTCAAACAACAAATCAGCACACAAGGGACAGAGATGGAAAAGAGAAAGCAAACTCAGGCACCAATTTAAACAGTAGTTCCTATAGTGACTAGCTAGTATTGAAAGAGATTGCTTGGCATCAGAGATGTCTGATGGGGTTGGTCTTTCAGCAGAGCTGATGGGATGAGCCCTACTTCCATCTCTCCTTCTGAAATAGCCCGATGGAATCTCTGCTGCCAGGTGACAGTTGATGGCACTGTATAAATATAATACTGTGGTGATAAAATTATAAAGTTATAAACAAAGATCAGGATTGGAGGACTGTGATATATATAGCCAGCTGGTATGAGATGAGTAAACTGAAGTGGATTGGGTTTGAAATGGAGGTTAAAATTTGGTTGGAGACTGTCTTTGGTCTTTTATTGTATTCAGTTAAGTAAGGTACTGAAATTTGCATACTTCCCTTCCCAAAATAAGCTTTCAGTCACCACACATTAGAACCCTTGGAACTGGGAGATGATCCCATATGACTTGCCCTAGCTATGACTATATTCAACCATGGTATACTATTATGTGAACAAGATAGCTAATTATGTTATTCCATGTTTTCCACACCAACAAAATGTGGTTAGCAATAATTGTGGTTAGTTTTAAACAAACTAACTTTAAACTGTGGTTTTTGCAACTGTCCTTTTAAAACCACTGCTCTGAGCAAGATGACAAACTATGCTGAATTAGAAGTGACTACACAGGAGGAAAGGTTTGAGCCAAAGGCTAGGCATGGCTTGTCATTTATGCTAAACTGTGATTTGATGTAATGTTTGAACATAGCTACTGTGCCCATCTCAAGTTTATTTTTGCATAAGGTACTGTTCAAGCATGATGATCCTAGGCCAACATATGTAAGTAGGAAACTGGGGCTTTGCACCCTGAAGTCATATGCACCTGACATAAGCCCATCTCAGTGTTGTAGAGCCAGTGTGGTGTAGTGGTTAAGAGCAGTAGACTCCTAATCTGGGGAACCGGGTTCGCATCTCTGCTCCACATGCAGCTGCTGGGTGACCTTGGGCTAGTCACACTTCTCTGAAGTCTCTCAGCCCCTCCTACCTCACAGGGTGTCTGTTGTGGGGGAGGAAGGGAAAGGAGAATGTTAGCCGCTTTGAGACTCCTTTGCGTAGTGATAAAGCGGGATATCAAATCCAAACTCCTCCTCCTCCTCCTCCTCCTCTTCTTCTTCTTCTTCTTCTTCTTCTTCTTCTTCTTCTTCTTCTTCTGAGCCCAAAACTTATGAAAAGTTTTTATTCATGATGCACTTAATTATAGGCAAAATAGATACAAAGGCTTAGCTTTGGGTTGGCCCAGATCATACATATCCAGGAATCAAGACCCCTTTGAGATGCTTTAGTGTTGTGCCTAGCCCAACATTCTATATTTGCTTGAAATGTGTAGTGTGAATGTTGGGGTATATTGATTGGAGTCCATGTCTTGTTTCAGGGTGAGGATCTCACACTCCCTTATGCACCTGTATTTTCCAGAGAAATAATATAATTAGTGTCTGAGCATTACACTTCAGATCACTTTCACACAGATCATGGTTTGGGCAGATGCTGACATGTGTACTCTCTCTTGGTCTCTGAATGGTGACATGCAGTCAGTCAGGTGTTGTGAAGTGAGGCACTGGGTAAAGCTATGGTAAGGCTACAGAGCTGCTGCCCTGTTTTATTCCCAAAGTGTCTCTGAGCCCTGCTATGATGGGGCCCAGAGATATTCTGAGGAAATGAAGATGGCAGTAGCTGTTGTGAATGTTTTGCCCTGCACTTCTCTTCTCAGTGGTGGACTGAGTTCCACCACCTGCCCCTATTGCTGCTTGTCCAGCCTGGTAAGTTAATTCTGTCAGTGGGGAAAGCAGCACTGAACAGCATTGGACCACTGCAGAGATGATGGTGGAGCTTAACCTGGCACTGAGAAGAAAAGCACTGGGCAAAGCATCTACAGTCATACCTGTTACTTACGGGTTTGGCGTGTCTGTAACCTGCACACATGCGCAGAAGCGTCACATTGCGTCACGCGTGTGCAGATGCGGCGCTTCAGGATGCGGCCTTTTCATGTGAACGGGCCTCTGGAACGGATCCCGTTCGCAACAAGAGGTACCACTGTACACTGTCTTCATTTTTCAGGGATCACTGAGCATCTTACTCAGTGCCCCTTCCAACTTGGCACCAGCCCTGCCTACAAGAAAATGAAGTTTAAAACTAAACACAATTTTAAGACTTCTTGCAAAGAATAATTTTCCAGTGTCATGCATATGATTTGTAGTGGCTCATCGATTATTTCGGGATCACAGTTATGCACATTTCAGGCTTCTGTTGAATAAAGAACCATAAAATGATGCAATACCAGTCTTATGTGTAAGGAAGTTCTGCTGTAACATAAAATGTTTCTCTTTTAAGGCTTGAGTTACAATGAGCAAACGTAAGCTAAAGGAGGAGGATAGCTTCACAAATGGGGAATGCATATCAAAGGTTAGTATAATTGCTTGAATAGGAAAGATGAAGTTATAAATTGGGGGGGGGGTTGCTGACAAGTATGCATGTCCTACTTGCACATGAGATGTTTATTCTTTTGCGACTCATATGCACAAATTATGCATTTGTGGAGAGAGATGTGGATTCAGTCAGTCTCTCTTGTTAAGTGTGTATAAATCTCTCTCACACACACTCATTTGATAAATTCTACCAAAACCAATTCTGCTTACCACCTGATTGGATTTGCAAATGCAGCACCAATGTGATCGCTTACAGCTGCACATACAAACCCATTCATGTGTAAACCAGCAAGAACACCCTCAATTCCTGTCTGTGTGCTTAGCCCTTAATGCAGTAAATGAATCCATGTGTAGAAGCCCACTTCCACAATTGCATACCTATTACTAGATAATTTCTGGAGTGTATATGTGTCACGACTAACGTCACGGCTACTGCTTGTTATTGTTTAGCTGGGGTGGGGTCATAACTCAGTACCGTAGGTAGATCACATGATTTGCTCTGTTCACCAAACTTTAGCTCCGAATTTAGTCTCCAGCATCATCAGACAGGACTGGGAAAGATCCTTGTCTGAAATCCCAAAGAGACACTGCCAGTAAGAAAATAGATTGCTGAGATAGATGACCAATGGTCTGACTTGGTGTATGGCACTTGCAGTGTTCCTATGTAACTGCATCTCTACTATAAAGAATCCTGGATATTTGTACTATAGCAGGGTGGGGAACATTTTTCAGTCCGAGGGCGAAAGTGGACAGAAGAACAATGGAATGCAATAACTATCAAACTGGTGCTAACACTCCATTTTTGTGTAATGTGATGTAGAGGTTCATGGCGGAGCAACTGCAGGTGTTTCTAGATGAACTGATTATCTAGATCCAGTGCAATCTGGAATCAGACCTGAGTTTGGGACTGAATCAGCCTTGGTTCCACCAATGGATGGTGCTTTATGAACCATCCCGGACCCTGTAATCATTGAGGCCCTTCTTCAGTCTTCCCCTTCCACTGAAGATCTGGAGAGTTCAAGTCCATTTTTACTTAAGGGCCATGTCCAAAAGTAGCATTGGGAGACTGTTATTTGGGGCCATGGAAGTTACATTATAGGGTCCCCTCGGGTAATATTTTGTTCCCAGTACTATTTAATATCTATATGAAGCTGTTAAGAATGGTCAATAGGAGTCTGGGGGCATGGTCATTAGGAGTCTGGGGGGCAAGGTGTCATCAGTATGCTGATTATATCCATCTCTGTTACATCTGAACTGAGATGTTGTTAAAGACCTGGACAGTGCCTAGAAGCAGTTAGGCCAGTAAGCAGAGTCTGAATCCTGAATCCTGAAGATTGAGGTTTTGTGGGTGGGTGGTTCCTGGATATGGGAGATAGGCCGGTTGCCTGCCCTGTTTGAACCTGTACTTTATCAATTTTCAAGCAAGTACCATACATGATAAGTTGCTGACACCTGATTAAAACTATTTTATTCCATAAGGCATTTTCACCATGAATGCTTCTTTGATGTTTTAATCTATGATGTTTAATTTATGTTTTATATTCTCTGTTTGCATTTTGTAAGCTGTTTTGGGACCCAGAAGGAGAATGGCAAGATATAAATTGTGAAAATCAATCAATAACAAATTTGTAGCTTACTAACTTCCACAGGATAAGAGAAAATTGTTAAATGACAGCTGGTTGTGCTGTGCATATTTGATGTCTCTATAACTCAATATGCAGGTACAAAGAATATTGCGTGAAAGGTTCTGTCACCAGAGTCAAAATGGGAAGTTGTTTGGAATTGAGCTCCAATACAAGTAAGGAAACAGTGTATTTATGTTTGTTTCAGATAACCCCTTTACTGATCTTGTGGACTTTAAACTGCAAATTTTGTAGATATCAATATTTCAAATATTTGTTCCACAAATACTGGGTTCTTACCCATCCTCAAAGGGACTCTAAAAAGACTAAAACATATTCATAGGGAGGGAGGAAATGTTCCCAGTGGTTCTTATGGCATACCTCAAATGAAAGCTCTCTTTTCATTGGATCGTCACAGTAGTTATCACAGTGCCATTGCCCTCCCAACCTTAATGGATCATTTCACCGAAAGTGGTAGAAAAGCAACAGCCATACTTGTCCTGGAATCGTTTTCAGTAACATGGTCTCAAGTCAGCACTATAGCAGCTATTACATTAAGGAGGATGAGGGGTTCTAATCCTAACACATAATCACTTGACCTTACACGGGGCTCCATAAGAAGTGTGTAAGGTAGGTATCCATCAGTAAGTAATGTGTTGGTGAAGAGAAGACAGTGGAAACTCCTCCATCATTTTTTTTTAAAAAAACTTAATAGTTAATAACTATTAAAATATGAAATCAAGCATAAAGCTAGTCAAAATTACCCTACTAATTAAAATAAGTTTGTACTCAATCTTTTGAACTAGCTTAGAGATATATTTACAGAGACTATAAATCTAGGGTTAGAATTTGTCAGTAGAGATTACCGTAGTTTTAAAAATTAACTGTCCTTTTTTTCCTTCCAAGAAAAAAGCTAGCTTCTTGAGAATCAGAAAAGCATTTAAATAACAATTGCACAGACAAATGTGTTCAGTTCTGTTTCTTGGTGTGTTGTCATAATGTGTTTTCTAGATGGGTAAAGGGAGGTGGGCTGAGACTTTTTAAAAATAATGTGATTTTGTTTCTCTGAGATGAAATTTGATATCTGAAATTATTCCAGGTCTAAAGTTATTTGTCTTCCTCATTCTCTCTCCTTGTCTTACTCAGACAATTACTTGAGCTTCTGAAACGTACTGCTATCAATGGCGAAAGCAACTCTGTACTCATTATTGGACCTCGGGGATCAGGGAAGACTCTGGTAATATTTAATTCCATTTAGTTTTTATATATTGAGTCCCATGTGGAAAGTTGTAATTTAATGTACTGCATGAAAATTATCAGTGAAATTCATTTTCTTTTATATCAAATGCTGGCTTTGTGGTGAGAGGGAAGAAATTTGTTTCATAATGATGTTAAAGCGAATTCACCAGCCCATGCATTTTGGTACATAGAATGTGACTCTCAGAGCTTTTAACCTTGCTTCTTTGGAACATTTGAGATGCTTTAGCTTCTTAATGTGTTATTTTATTCGAGTTTCTACCTTTTATTCTACATCTTTTATTCTATATTGATCTTTTTAGGTCTCTTGACTAGAAAAATCTTTTCTAAACTTCATAAATAAAACTGTTTTCTAACTAAGCTTTACTTTCCAGTTTTGATAGGATTATGTCCTATGGTGCCCATCCAGTAAGGGGAGGCTCTGTGAACAAGTATGTTCTCCCCCATCCTTTCCACTGTTCTGAAGGATCCCCGTATCCTCTCGGGATTTGAGGAAGATGCAGGGGGATCAGGATACCATTGGATGCAAATTTCACTCTTTGGCATGCTTCCTGACTAATACCATCTAGGGAATTGATACTTTGAATCCCTTGCTTTTATTTATTATATTTATTTATATCCAATTTTAATGATACAAATCCTTATATGTAAAACCAAAAATAAAATCAAAACATATTTGTCAGGATCTTTCCCACAAGGCGCTTACTGGGAAGGCACAGACCACCTAGAATAGGAGCAAATCTCTACTATTTTTCCTTTGTCATGCCATTGTTTTTTTCATTTGTTGCAATTACGAAATAACTTTTAAAAGCTGCAACAAATGTTACATTCCACTTGGTGCATTTAAAAGATTGTGATTTTAACATGTTCTTTATTGGAAACCAGAAGTAGTCTTAAATCTAAATGAACAATTATTTGTTCAGGTTCAAATGAAACTTTCTATGCACAGAAAGGACTTAAATCCGTTGGAAATGCCACAGATAGAAGCAGGAAGATATTTCTGGCAGTTGCTTTCTACAGATTGCCGTTCTGTCCCAGAGGTTACCCCAGCCCACCAGTGCAGAATGTTAGCATCACGGGGGACAGTGGAATAATAAGTAGATCTTCTCAGCTCTCCCAACCACCACTCCCAAATCCTGTGCTGGAATCCAGTCCCTTCTATAAACAGATGTTCAATTTTTTCTGTTACAATAGTATAAATCATGCCCATAAAAACTTGTTTCAGTTTTAAATCCTGATACTATGTAGTAAGCATATGGCATAAGAAATTATGTTTTGTTTTATTTCTTCCTAGTTAACATGTCATGTCTTAAAGAAGCTCATGGAAGTAAAGGAAGTAAGAGAAAACATCTTACAAGTTCATTTAAATGGTATGTAATTTGGTCACGTCAGCTGAATTTCCTTGAAGATAGTGCTAATTGAGCCTTGTAATTCTGTACTGATCTATTTCAATTAACAATTTCAAGGAATTGTACTTATTGTAGCCATAGTATGTACTGGCAGCAGAGATAGAATTGTACATAAAAGCTCTATAAAAAGCTGTGTTAACATAAACATGTTAGCATCATGTGAGCAGACATCCACATGTGCAATGGAATTTCTATTATCCATCCTGCACCCCTGTTGCAAGTCTGCTGCAGATGATCCCCTAACTACCCAGGGTAGATTGCCAGGAGCAGGCTACAGAGGGAGGAGAGAAAAGGAAAGTCATGGTGCATAAGTGGAAGTTCATCCTGTTCACACATGGAAGTTGGATACCACCATATATTATCAGTTTTAACAATGGGTTGCTTTAAAGGGTTGAGAATATGCCATGTGATCAAGACTCAACAACTTACTGTTTAGCAAAAACCATAGTTTGTTGTCAACCTGAACAGGCAAACAGGTTTGCACTTTCCTTCCAAGAATTGCAAACCCTGCCGTAGTCTGTAGGTCTTGTTCAAGGGGCATTTACAAACCACGGCTATGGGTTTTTTTTCTAGACAGGATCTGAATGTGTGAGGTGAAGGAGTTGGAGAAGGGAGTATGCAAGCTCAAGGCTCACTCATATAATACCAAACAAGGCTTTGTTGCACTTGAACTGCCTAGCTTTCATCTTCCTGAAACTAAGGATCCAATGCAACTTTGAGAGAAATGAGCATGTGATCCTTGGATACTTAATGACATTTCTAAAATTTGCTTTGGCTGCTACTATTTTTTGAAATATAAAATGCATTCTTTTTTCTGTCTTTCTGGTGGGGTTTATAGAATTTCCAAATCTAGAATATTATTGTGTATTTGCGATTGTCTTCTAGGGTTATTACAGACCAATGATAAAATTGCTCTTAAGGAGATTACAAGACAGCTAAATCTAGAAAATGTGGTTGGAGATAAAGTTTTTGTAAGTAAAACATTTAGCTGTGCTTAAATATATATAGTCCACATTGTTGTACTCTTTCACGTGTAACTATATCCATATGCTGCAAAATCATAAAACCATGTAAGGGGCATTGCAAACGCAGCTTTCCCTTTGAGATTTCTTAGACTGCAACACAACCAACTGGGTTATTATTATTTAATTGTTTATTTAATTGTTTATTGCTATGCTCCCACTTACCTGAAGGCATAAAAAATGCCATCATTCCTATGTTGTCCCTTCCCTTTAGTGATATTTTTTTTCCTGTCCTTGCTTGAAGCAGGTCTTTATATAGCTTGTGCTCTTCTGGCTTTATTTTACTACTTTTTGTGTGCATATGTGTTTCCCAGTAGTTTTTACTGTGGTTTGTTCCTTAGGTGTTCATTTTAGGTTAGGTTTTTACTCCGATTTCCATTTGTTTCTTCTATTGCCTTTTCTATGATGTTTTAACACCTGCTTCTTTACTGCTAATTGGTTTCATATTCAATTACTTCTTCTGGTTAATCTTCCTCTGTTTTAACCATTTTATTATTTATATATATATATATATATATATATATATATATATATATATATGCCGCCCAGCTGACTGAGTTGCCCCACTTTGGATGATTCCCAACAAAATAATAAAAGCACTATAAAACAGCCATTAAAAACTTCCCCGTAGAGGGGTGCCTTCATATGTCTTCTAAAAGTCATATAGTTATTTATCTGTTTATCCCCTGCAACTGATTATTCCACTCTGATTACACTTTTTGCAATAGCATACAGTTCTACAAAATACAATGGATGGGATTCCGGGGGTGTTGTTTTGGGGGTTCCCACCACCACCAAAGAAAAACCAATTTCACTTGGTGCAATGGTGGCTGGAGGAGAGGGGGAAAGCCCTGCTGCACAAATGGGAATGTTTGTGCATGGGTTCTGCTGATAGGCACTCGTTTGGTGAATCCTGCTACATGTTTTTATTTTAAAGCTTAATATCTACCAGATAATCATTCAGATGTTGTTATCTTTTAGGGTAGTTTTGCAGAAAACCTCACATTTCTTCTTGAAGCATTAAAGAGAGGTAAACATATTTTCTTGGTGATTAATAACACATTATTGGGGCTTAATGACAAACACTATGACCAACTCCATCCAGATTACTAACTGGTATCCATTAGCATTTCTACAATCCCTGTTTTAAATCAGCTACACTGGTTGGTTGCACTGGTTGCCAGTTTGTTTGCAGGCACAGTTCAAGCTGCACACTTTGGTACCTAAAGCGCTAAGCAGCTTAGGCCCCAAATATCTGACAGCCTGGCTCCTTCTCTACTGTCTCCTTCTCCTCTCAGACAATTGGGATCAGCAGAGGAGCCCCTCTTGGTATTTCTGTGTCCCTCAGAGGTTTGCAATTGACCACTAGGGAGTAGGTATTCTCTGTGGTAGCCGCTAAATTATGGAATTCTCTCCCCATTGAGGTGCATCTATCATCCTTGTGGTACATTTTTTTACCGTAATGCTGAAGACGTGCCTCTTTACCCTGATCTTTGTAACTTTGTAACTTTATTCTCTTTGTAACTTTATTCTCTGTTTTTGTTTTGTTTTTAATATTGTAGTTCCGTTGTTGCATATTAGTATCATTCTATTTTAAATTGTATCATTGTTTTGTTATAACCCTCCCTGGGACATTATGGTGAAGGGTGGGTAAGAAAATCTGTAACTTAAATACTGCAGTAAAGGAACTCAAGTGAAATGTTAGGTGGCTTTGCCTTCTTACAATGAACTGGAAGTTCTTGCTAAATTGCAAGTTATGTTACAGTTCTTTCAGTTGTTTGCAAAGAGATACCTGTTGAGCTAGTGGAAGTCTTTGTGCAGAACCACTTAGTTGAATTGGGCCCCTAATAGTTACCCGTTTGTTTTATGTATTAGGTGACCGTGCTCACAGTTGCCCGGTGCTGTTCATCCTAGATGAGTTTGATCTGTTTGTTCATCATAAGAACCAGACGTTGCTGTATAACCTCTTTGATGTGTCCCAGTCAGCACAGACACCTATAGCTGTTGTTGGTCTGACTTGTAGACTGGTAAAATAAATTTAGTTTTCTCTTAATATATGTCGCCACCAGTGCATGTAAATTCAGATGATGACTAGTAAAGATGCTTCTCTTTAATTGGCTAGAGACCCTGTGCAGGGAAAAGTAAGAGACTTTTAGGGATTGTGAATCATTTTCATTACTAAATAAAGAATGCTACTTTAACCACACTTAGTAGAACTTCCTGTGTGTGCTACTGGAGTTGAAATAGCTTAGTCAAGTAATACTGCTAATAGTATTCATGTTGGCTGAAAAGATTCTGTTCCTCTTCTAATGAGGGTTGATTGAGAAATCGTAACGTGAAATACCTGTTCAAATAATCATTTTTAATAGATAATACAATTCAGATAAAGATAATTTAAATAAGTTGCCAACACTAGTATGCCCAATAAACTGAAAACTAATCTAGATATTTGATAGTAACTGAGATCTCTAAAATTTTCTGTTGCAAGCATTTAACCTATGTATACAGAATTTCAAATAAACTGTTTTATAACGTATGTATTGAAGTTGTCATTCTGCAGAGCTGGCAAATGCTCAAGCATAATTCCGAGGTCAGTTTGCATCCTTAAAAAGTTTTTTTAAAAAAGTTAACTAGCAATTGATATTTTTTTCTCGTAGATTTCTTAGGTTTCTGTCCTGTTTGCAATTTTTCACTAGGACATTCTAGAACTCATGGAGAAGAGAGTGAAGTCAAGATTTTCACACCGGCAAATATACTTAATGAATTCATTTGATTTTAAAAAATATCTGAATATTTGTAAAGAACAGTTATCCCTGCCTGCAGAATTTCCAGAAAAGTCCTTTATTCAGAAATGGAATAAGAATGTACAGGTAATTGAAATGATAATAAGCAATCAATTGAAATTTCTTGCTGAAGTCCTTCAAACTAACTGCTGGGTAACAGTGCTTATACAACTTGAAAAGGAATGCATTGGAATGTACTTATTCTAGTAGAAATTAGGATCCAAGTTATGTTCTGTTAGTGTACAGATTTCCACTTGTGAAATGGAAATTTTCCCTCCTCTCCCTTGCAAACGCCCCTTTGGTGCCCTCAAAATCAGCTCTGGATAGTTTGTGGACCCCTGGAGCAGATTTTGGAGTTGCATGGGAGGAGAGGAAAGGGAAGTCTTGTTGTGTGAGGAGAGTTCTGTGTATAAGCTATCATTTTTAATTTTATATCAAGTATTACTTGAAGGTACTTTATTGCTTCCCTACCTTCTGTTTTCAAAACCAGCCACCAAGTATATCTAGCACTGGTATCTGCCTCTGTAATTAAAAATTTGTTTGAAAATTGCAATGCTAGATTGTAGAGTAAAGGTCTCAAACACTATTACAAAGAGCAACTATGGTAAAATTATTGCATTTATCACTTTTTTAATACAAGACCCCTTTCAAACAGGTACATAAAAATTCCCCACCCACCCCAGAAAAGTGAGATAAATTAGTACATAATGACATCATCCTATAAACTTAATTTTACTAAAGTTTCAACTGGGCAGAAGAAAACAGTTTTTATTAGTATTTTAGTACTTGCTTTGAAAGGTGATTGAGAGCAAAGTTTTCATCCAACTTTTCCAATCAAATCCAAATAACTGGTCATTGGCCATGACAAATCTGAATCAAAAATAAATACAAGCAAAAGGGATGCCACAGCACAAATAATAGTCTCTATTTAGATCTCTGCGTCTCCCTTACAGTTCAATGCCATATGGTCCAGCATATTCTTTCTGATCTTTTTGTTAAAGCCAACCACATGGTTTGCTTTTGATAAATTATAACAGATTATATTTTTGTGATCAACTGTGTTATCCTACCAACTGTATAAAAATGTTTTAGTTGTATTAAGACGAGTAGATTGCTTAAAAATTATTGATTTTGAAAATAATGTTTTAGTCTCTCTTAGAAGACCAAAAGGTACAAGATGTACTGCAGAATCAATTCCATTGTAGTAAAGATCTGCGGTCTCTCTTCATGTTGTTGGTAAGATCTTGGCACGTTTATTTCTGCCTCACATTTTACTGCTATTCATGGAAATAAACTGATACTTCTAGTTACAAATGGAGTTAATACAACTACTACCGTGTATATAAAAGAAAACTAATATGTAAAGGAAAATGTTCTGATACAGCATGCTGGCTTAGCCCTTTTCTAGTGATAAATGCTTTTCTGAGGATGGGATCCAGAGTTCACTCTTGCCACCAGCAGTATTCCCTGAGCAGAGTTTCACTCAGGAGATGCACTTAAGGGCAGGTGGTGATTACCCCTCCTGTAATCATAGCAACCCTTCCCCGTGGAGCAGTGTGGAAAGTCTGTGCCTTTTAAGTTCTAATAAAATTCTGCAAGTCCAAGGCTTCCTGTTGACTATCATGACATTTATTATGTTTGGTGTGTCTTACTGTCTTAAGAGCCCCCTCCAGACCACTGGAAGGACCCATATACAGTTAGGAATGTTAAATATTTCCCCTTTATTCTGTTTTATATATTCTGATTGCAGGATTTGGGTTCAGAAACTATGTAGAGAAACAAGTTTATTAAGGTTCTATCTCTGGCCTGGTTTGAATATAACATTCCAGGCTCTATAAACCATTTCTTAGGAAGCCAGGGACCCATGTCATGCACCCATGCTTGTCCTTTCCCCCTCTTCTTTGCCTGCGTACTAGCTTTAGTGAGGATATATTGGTTCTTCTAAACAAGAAATATTTGTTAAGTCTGAAAGAGGAAATTCTGCTTGAAAACCAGATTTACTGTTTGGTGTGGGCAGCATCCAAAGTGGGTTTACTCCTGCTTGCTCATAAGGCATAGAATCGTGTGACTTGGCTTTTTGTACTGTTCCCTCTCCAAAGGAATTCTTCTCCATTTCTTCCCTACCTTCAAAAGGAGCAAATGTGGCATTCCTCTCTCCAAACGAAACCCCTGCCCCAAGACCCACCACTTTGTTTTCCTCAGGTAAATTTCTATCATGGGGAGAGCTCTATGGCATGATCCTTCATCATGGTACAGTGACTTCACCCACTGAAGGTCTTGCATAGCTTTTACATATTATACCTTAGATATCTTCAACACTACAGAAGTCATGGAGTGTTGGTACTGTGCAAGTTTTTTATGGTTGGTGTGTGGAAGTATTCAAGACCATACCTTTACTAAAATGTGCATATTTTCAACCAGAAGCCCTCACCCCTATGGGTGGTCTTCACCTCTTCAATTCCTCCATCACAACCCACTATTCCCTTAACTTCCTTCTATAACTGTATTTTTCTGCTACAGTATTGGCCATGGCCTCAAACTTGGGAAGGACCTTCAGAGGTCCTTCATAGTGCCAAAAAGCCCTGTCACATGATTCTCTGCCTACTTAAAAAATAGGAGTTCACAGACCAACCAGAAAGAACCTTCACTTGTAAGTACCAATTTTCCAATCTCCACGCTGCAAACGTTAAAAATTTTAAGAGTAGTCCTCTTTATAATGCAGCCAAATTGGACTTAAATCCATCTAAGTTGTTCTTGATCTGGTAAAACATTGTATTACATTTTCTGATTGCCTTTTGTCTTTAGATGCTTGCTTCAAGTAGTATAACTGTCTCACACCCGTATATCAACGCGTCAAACCTTCTTGAAGCAGGCAAACACTGCAGAATGGACTCTAAAGCAAATATTGTACATGGTAAGATGACAATGTGTACTTACTATCTTAAATTATGTGAGCACTTTATGTACTTTCTTTGTTTCAATTGGATCATCACACCCCAAATAATGCTTTGAAGCATGCTCTGCAATTGGGTGTTTCTCCCTCTCCTCACTTGCTCTTCGTCCTTTGTGGATCTCCAGATTCTCAGGGATGACTGAAGTGGGCACTAAATGCACGGTTTGTTGAGGATAGTCTTGACACTGCCACATAGCATCAGACATGTCTCAGTGGTAGATCATAAATATTGGGGAGGTGGAATAAGGCAATCTTTTAAATATGCTGTCACCAGTGAGTTTATGGCTTTATATTTAATAATAGTAAGACCTTAGGAGAGGGCTGGCAACCTGTGCAGCTCCTGCAACACAGGTGCTATACCAGACGTGGGTACCAGTGGCCAGTAGCGACTGGGTTGCAAAATTCGGCACCAACTGCAGCTTCCAAACCTCCATGGTCACACAACAAAGAATGCGTTACAGTGCTTCATCTTTTCAGGTTACTCCTGCTTCAGCCACCAAAGTCAAGCTATCCCAATCCAGGAATGGTTACAACAGATGTTGGTAAAAGGCTTTCTGAGCCACAGAAGTAACATGAGCCTCAAGCAATAAGCCTAGATCCAGAGTAACCCCTCCCCACAAAAAAGACCGCATAGTAATAATAATAATAATAATATAATAATTTATTATTTGTACCCCAGCCACTCTGGGCGGCTTCCAACAAAGATTTAAATACATTAAAATGTCACACATTGAAAGCTTCCCTAAACAGGGCTGCCTTCAGGTAGTTGTTTATCTCTTTGACATCTGATGGGAGGGCGTTCCACAGGGCGGGCGCCACTACTGAGAAGGCCCTCTGCCTGGTTCCCTGTAGCTTTGCTTCTCACAGTGAGGGAACCGCCAGAAGGCCCTTGGCGCTGGACCTCAGTGTCTGGGCAGAATGATGGGGGTGGAGACGCTCCTTCAGGTATACTGGACAGAGGCCATTTAGGGCTTTAAAGGTCAGCACCAACACTTTGAATTGTGCTCGGAAATGTACTGGGAGCCAATGTAGGTCTTTCAGGACTGGTGTTATATGGTCTCGGTGGCTGCTCCCAATCACCAGTCTAGCTGCCGCATTCTGGATTAGTTGTAGTTTCCGGGTCACCCACGTAGAGCGCACTGCAGTAGTCCAAGCGGGAGATAACTAAGGCATGCACCACTCTGGCGAGACAGTCTGCAGGCAGGTAGGGTCTCAGCCTGCGTACCAGATGGAGCTGATAGAAAGCTGCCCAGGACACAGAATTGACCTGCGCCTCCATGGACAGCTGTGAGTCCAAAATGACTCCCAGGCACAGTTATCCCATTCAGGACCAGGGAGTCCTCCACACCTGCCCGCCTCCTGTTCCCCACAAACAGTACTTCTGTCTTGTCAGGATTCAACCTCAATCTGTTACCCACCATCCATCCTCCAACCTCCAAAGCTGCTCCTTTAGAAGGGAGTGCAGGCTGCTGACAGCTCCAGACAATTGAACCACTCAACCACAGTGCTTCTGTTTTGCTAGAATTTAAGCTCAGTTTATTGGCCCTCATCAATCCCACACTGCATCCAGGAAGTGGTCCAGAATTTGCACAGCCTCAGCTGTCTGCTATTAGTCAGAAGTCTCTGAACCATCTGGGAAAGCTTCACTGGCCAACAACTACAGGATACAACATACCCAGAGGGTGGGGCAGGTCCTACCCAACAAGTTGTCACCTTGGGGTAAAACCATGTTAGGCTTAGTGTTATAATTGACCAAGTAGACTTCCTTTCCTTTATCGGATTTTTGAAATTTAAAGTCAGCTTTCCTCTTGAAAGCTTGAAGGAAGAAATAATAAAAATAGTTTCAAATAGCTGTTAACATTTTAGATTAGGCATTTAAAAAGCTATACTACCATGAAAATGGCTATTAAGAATTGTCTTCTTTCTCTAATAGGTCTGTCTGTGTTGGAACTCTGCCTCATAATAGCCATGAAACATTTAAATGATACTTATGAAGGAGAACCATTTAATTTTCAGATGGTTTATAATGGTAAGGTGACATCAGATTTGTAACAAAATGTGTAGTTTATTACCTCTAAAACAAAAGTGTAATATAATTTGTATTTGCTTTAATGTAGAGTACCAGAGGTTTCTACAGAGGAAAGCACACACAGTGTACAGTTTTGAGAAACCTGTTGTTATGAAGGTATGTACTTTATTACATTCTTTTGAAAGCTTCTGTCCACAGGAGCCAAATAGTTTGAAATAAGATTGATAGAAGAACTGGAACTATAAGATTTAGCTCCCATTTTTTATTTTTAAAAAAGATACAGTGGTACCTCTACTTACGAATTTAATGCGTTCTGAACACACATTTGTAAGTCGAAAAAAATTGTAAGTCGACTCCCATAGGAATGCATTGGGAGAAAAAATTCGTAAGTAGAAGCAACCCTATCTAAAAATTCGTAAGTAGAAAAAATCCTATCTAAACCGCATCCAAGATGGCGGACGGAGCTCCATTCATAAGTAGAAACATTCATAAGTAGAGTTATTCGTAAGTAGAGGTACCTCTGTATTCTAAAATGTTTTAGGGTTGTATGCTTTACATAGGTGTCATAGTCTTTTCATTACTGTATTTGGTACTCTGCTGCCCTCTAGTGAACATTGTATGCATACATGTAGCTTTGATGCTGCAAATGAGTTTTTTGTGTGATGGAGATTCTGTTTTAGAAAATAAAACTAAACAGCCTAAAATACAGTAGAACCTTGGTTTATGAACACCTCAGTTTACGAATTTTCAGTTTACGAACGCCGCGGACCCATCTGGAACGGATTAATCCACTTTCCATTACTTTCAATGGGAAGGTTTGCTTCAGTTTATGAATGCTTCAGTTTAAGTACTCCGCGGACCGTCTGGAACAGATTAACCCACTTTCCATTACTTTCAATGCTTAAGTTCGCTTCAATTTATGAACAGACTTCCGGAACCAATTGTGTTCATAAACCGAGGTACCACTGTAGAGGCAAGATTTTTGCTGCATCTTAATTCTTATTCAGTAGCAAACTCTAATCTAAAATATCTGTAACTGCAAATTATGTTGAGTTTCTCCGTGGATGATGGGGAAAGATTCTAATGATGATTCGTTTGTATTTTTTAATTTTTAGGCTTACGAACACTTGCTGCATCTTGAATTGATAAAACCTGTAGAAGGACCATCTATGTGCACACAAAGAGAATACTTGCTAATGAATCTTCTTTTGGACAACCACCAAATTATGGAAGCTCTGCAGGTTTACCCAAATTGCCCAACTGATGTAAAGGAATGGGCTACATCTTCAGTAAATTGATTGTAGATTTGAGATATTTGATAAGATTCTGGAGTGTGGTACTTGGTTACAAATAATCCAGATGAAAAATCAGTGTTATCTACTGAAAGATGACCTTTAAAAATGTTCTTCAACTGCCCAATGTACTTGATTAAAAAGTGTGTCCCTCTTTTCTTTGGTTTATTTGTTAGTATTTCCAAAGAAGGGGATTTTGATCTGCAACAGAAATCCCATTTTCTGGGTGATACCCAAATTGGAGTGAATTCATTCACTTGAGCACGACTTAGTCTATTGCAGTGGATCTACTCTGTATATGACTAGCATTTACATTTTTCTTTTGGTTGTTGTCTAACAAGTGTATAAAGGGAAATGTTGCTATTTTATTACAGCTGGGGAAAATATTCTGTTTGCGTCAGTCTCTCTTCTGGTAGTTTACCAGTTGTGCTTAGTTAAACTCTTATACTGAAATTTTTCTTACTTCTTTAGGAGGTTGATGGCAAATTATTTTGGATGCTGTAATAGTTAATACAGAGAAGACAGTTCTATGAAAGTCCTGATTGAAATTGTAGTAGGACAACTGGCTGGCTTTGCTTTTCCTTCAAGTGTAGGTATTTTCCATCTAACCACCTAGCAGTATTGGAGACTATAATTAGCAAAAAAAAATCAATGTAAATACGTATATGTGGATATATATGTGAACCTATGGGGCAATTTAAATTGGAAGTTTAGAATGGGGCAGTAATGGAGTGTGGAGCTTCGGTCTTCATGGAAGGCAGCTCCTAACCTGCACTACTCAGAGCAAGAGAAGTCAGCTTTAATAATAGTCTTGAATATCCCCACAAACCAACTGCTTTCCTAATGCCAAAGAAGCCTTGTTTCAAAGCCTTTGGGCTACACTGTTGCATAGCTAAATGGTGGCTGTTAGCAGTTGTAGTTCAGCAACACACCTGTATATCACCTTTGTCTAATGGCTGTGTCCACAGGACCCAAGGTTCCTCATTCCAGCTGTACAGGGTCAATTGCTCATGTGGTTTTTTCATAAAAGTTTGGGGAGTGTTTCTAGCTCCTGGTTTGGAGGTTACTTCTCCAGTGGGGGTCCTCTAGATGATGATGTACTCTTAACATCCCCAAGCAGAATTGCCAGGAATGATAGTAGTTGTGTAGTTCAACAGCACTTGGGGGAATCGGGCTGGAGAAGGCTGCCCGCTTTAGTATGAGGAAACACTGTGCTGTGCTGCGGCTGTAAAATGTTTTTTTTTTTAAATAATACTGCTTCTTAGCCTTCCCTTCCCTCAAACCCAGCTGTCTACCTTTTGTTCTCTTTCCCCTATCGCTTCTCATCTGATGTAGGACCTCTCTGTAGTCTTTACTGCTATATTAAACTGGTTCCTTATAAAAAAATTCCCTTTAATTCCTAGAAGTTTCAAGAGCAGCAGATAACTCATGATTCCTTGGAGCTAGTTTTTAGTGTTGGATCTATATTATTAAAGCAGCTACTGGGCATTGGTATGTTTGTGCAAATTTAACTTTGTTGCCTTGTTAGTACTTATTTCGAAACTACCTCATGTCTCTTTGCCATATATGCATGCTCTATTTTCTTTTGTTGCTGCTTTTAAAATTCTGAAATAGCTACACACCTGTATATAAATCTTAAACTTGAAAGGAGAGTGAATAATGGGTGGAGGAGAGAAAACTGTATTTGTGTTTTCAACTCTTTGATTGGATGCAATACGTTATCAGTGCACCTTTTTGCACATTGTCATGGTAAACGATAAACTGCTGTTAAATAATGTATGGCATTTACCTATTTTCCTTATGAGACAGGGCCAGAGCACGCACACAATAGTGACTTCAGAAATGAGGAAATGTCATTCTCAGTTGACTGTATTTTATCAGGCTATTGTAAAACTGTTTGTAGTTATTTGGCTTATTCAGCAGTACAAAACCTTGATGAAAACTAGTTGTATAAGTAGATTTAAAATTGTGGCCCATTATGCACCAGAAAGAACTGTCTTGTGTCAGTAATATTTATGGCTGTGGGTTAAACCACAGAGCCTAGGGCTTGCTGATCAGAAGGTCAGCGGTTCGAATCCCTGCGACGGGGTGAGCTCCCGTTGCTCGGTCCCAGCTCCTGCCAACCTACGGTAGCAGTTCGAAAACATGTCAAAGTGCAAGTAGATAAACAGGTACTGCCACAGTGGGAAGGTAAACAACGTTTCTGTGTGCTGTTCTGGTTCGCCAGAAGCGGCTTTGTCATGCTGGCCACATGACCTGGAAGCTGTACGCCGGCTCCCTTGGCCAATAATGCGAGACGAGAGCCGCAACCCCAGTAGGTCACGACTGGACCTAATGGTCAGGGGTCCCTTTACCTTTATTACCAGTAGAAGGAACCCGTGTGTGTGTGTGTACGTGTACACACACACACACCTGCAAGTGCCCCAAATGACTATGTAAGAAAAAAACTCCCCATGCTAGGATTACTATGACAGCAGCAGCAGATACAATTTAAGATCGCAGATCTCTGCAGGTCTGTGTGATGCGCTTCCCTGCAGTCCATTACCAAAGTCCTCCTTCCCAGTTGTAATCTGGTAGAAGTAGTAAGCCTGGGTGAAGGGAAAGTATCATGGAGAGAGCTTCACCTTTGGGAAGAAGCATGTATGAATATCTGCTGCCACTTTAATTTGCAGTCCCAGTTGTGTTAGATGTGTTAGTGTCTTACACACACTCGGAAGACGGGGTTGCCACCATAGTTCACAGTGCAGAATCAGACGATACTGTATAGGGTTTTTGGGGTGTGTGTGTGTGTGTGTTTTCAGTCAAGCCTGCTATGCAAACAGTCAGGTATTCATTCACACAAGAGCAGTTGAAGAGAGTATGGAGCAGCTTTTGCTATCCCTTCTTTAACACTGGTATTGCTTTGGTAGTTAAGTACTGTATCAGACTTTCTCTTCTTCCCTCAGCTCACTTGAGCTGCAACAAAAGAGCAGACAAGATTTCTTTATTGGTTATTTGTTTACTAATATCAGGCAAATGTAACAGCTTATAGAGGGAGAGTTCAGTAGCTCTTGGTCCATTTGTTGTATCCAGACAATCTGTAATCACAGGAGTGAAAGGAAGTGTAGTTGCATCAACAGCCAGAATTCATATTGGTAGACAAATTCTGAATGAGCCTTCAGTTTTTCTCACTTGGTAAGAAGTAGGGTTTATGTAAATACACTGTTCTTCAAATTTAGGAGCCCTGTTTGCACAAACACAAGGTTCCAAAAGCCATTGTACAGCCGTTTTGTTAGTTCAGGCCCTCGCTCCAATATATGGAAAGTGGCAGGGATGAGAACTGAGTGCAGTTGTGCTCTCCCCCTCTCATACCCTTGCAATTGTATGAGGGTGAATACCAAAATAGTGCCATGACAACATCCAGAAAGGCTTCACACACTAATTTAAAACATGTATAGAAAGACAGTGTCTTTTTATTCTAATCTTGAACACAACTGTTTACACTGGTGGTGGTGGGAGAAATCCAGTTGCAGTTGTCAGCTTAGCAAGGGCTGTTTAAGGATGTATAAAGTAGTTCGGATCATCCCTTTTTTCAACTACTTTTGAATGACAGAGCAAGAGAGTATAAACAAACTGGCCAATATACATATATGTTGCTACCGAATTCTGCAGTGGTCTTCTGCTTGCACAACAGGACTTCCCTTCTAGACACCCCCCTCCCATCAGTTCCAGAAAGCTGGGGACACTCTGGAATAAATATTGCAGAGAAAGCAGAAGTCTTGGGAACGTGTAATATGTTGAAAGCCATCCAGCATACATAAATTCAAAGAATTAAAATTAAAATGGGGTGGGGGAGAAAGACTATGCCAATCTTAGTAGTCACTTAAATTTTTATTCATCTTTGTGGGAATAAGGAAAGAGCGCATACATTTTATTTATACAATATTTCACAATCACTTATCCAGAATGGGAGTTATTTTCTTTTTAAATACTTGCCAAAAAATAGCAAGAGCAATTTGACAGTAGTACAACCACCTGTGCCAAGAACACTGACAAGTACAGAGTAAAGCTAAAATACTTGCTTACCAATATCTTGAGAGGTAACATCTTATATGGACTGAGTGTGCATTTAAAAAAAACCAAAATGTACTGCTGGTTGAGTATCTTGAGGTAAATGGTGTTCCAACAAGGATACTATCATTGTTTGCTCATAATCCTGTACATAGCTTTCTGCATCTTATACCAAATATTCCTAATAAAAATGCATTAAAAAGGTTAAAAAGAGAAAACTGGAAAAAGGTCAACCAATCAAGTCACCTCACTTTGTTAAACTACAATCAGCAATTTATTCTGTAGAACTGTAGTATGAACAATATTTATTACTACTACATCTGATTACACCTTAGTTATGCAAGAGCTACTCCACATGGATTTTGCTATCAAAGAAGGTATAATGTTGTGTATTTTAATCCAGACTCATTTTCAGAATACCACCATGAATGAGAACGCTAGGTCAAAGAACTCCAACAATTACGAGGCACAATCTGTTCCAAAATGCTAAGTTATATTTAGTAGGAACTGTACAAAGAGTAGTCATGCATCATGTGATATAAGTTCTTAGCATCTAACACAAACTGAAAAGGTATTGCAGGGTTTAGACTTCTGAGTTGATCACAAAACTGGCTAATCAGTTAAATTCTGTGGCAATTATATGGCAGCCAACTAAGTAGATACAGGCAAACCAAAGACAACTGAAAGCTTGAGCCGTAGCCCTAGCTTTTCTTCACAAGTCAAAAATACAAGGTAAACCACCCGAGCTGGCCAGATCCACACACGCTGTATGGTTCAAATACAAAAAGCAACAATGGTCACAATATCTGCCAGAAAGCAGAGCATCCTAGCTCAGCCTTTCTCTCTCTCTTAATATGTGGCTTTATTTGTGGGTCTTGGCTTAAGCATTTTAAAACTTGCCCGCCTCTACATTTTCCGCATACGTAAGTTGGAAACAAAGATGTTGAGGTTTTCTGCAATATCTTAAATATGGATCTACAGTTTGGTGAATTTTAGCAATTTCACAGATTCTACCAAAATAGTTTTTAAAAATTAAGATATTTTTTCCTGAACAATTAATTCATGATAATTCTCTAAAAAATCTGAATAAAGGTACTTATTGGGGGGTTTCAAAACTCATTCTTTTTAATAATAAAAAAAGGATGGAGACATTACCCCATTTGATTGTCAAGTTCTGATGATTTTCCCTATATGACCTGCAAACGGAAATGCATTAGCAAAAATACATAAGAGAAAAGTTGCCACCTGGCTCAGGGATCATATTGGTGGAAATTAGTGTTTGATGGAAAGCTGCTCTATTAAAAATTGGAGTAGATTCTCCAAAACAAACATGGCACCTGTGTTTTAAAACTGTTATTGTATTTACATGTTTCTGGATAATCACCAATACACAGTTCCTACATTATTCTAATATCTGTCCATTTGGATATTTTCAGGCAAGACTTCTTGAGTTGTTATATCAAGCTCTAAAATCAGAAGCAAGCACATAATTTACCTTAGTCCAAATAACAATAATAATTCAAAGTCCCTCTGTCAACAAAGAAAAATAGCAATTGTGCCCAACAGTATTTTTAACCCAATTAGACCATGGATTTCTTATGGCTACAAAAAAAAGGATAGATGAAAAAAACCTCTGGGTTGTATGCCAGTTATACAGAAAACAACTCTGCTATTACTGCTCTTCCTAGCAAGTTTGGTGATCAAAATTTTGTTAATAAATAATTATTTGTTCCCAGAGATTTGGTACATAAGAATACACTGTGGCTTAAATAAATAACTGTTACAAGAACATTCACAGTGAACTTCTGATTGTGACATTAAAAAACACTATTTAAAAGTAATGCACCTGACCAGAATCTCGTAACACTGGCTACTGTTGGTTCTGTACTTTAGTTTTAGACAGTTAACTTACTTTGGCCTGTGTACATGTAGCTGATCAAATAACTCTAGTGTATTATTACTTTTGAGAAGTACTTTGGCACCTGTCTACCTGCTGCCCAGTTACTAGAGTTTTCTTTTTTTTATTGTAAGGCTTAACTTATTAAATGCCTATAATTCTTGAATACCGTAATTTAAATTTAAAGTTGTATGGTTGTTTTTTTCTAGACTGTGCTACATTGTAATCTCTACAGAAATAACTGCATTTGATGGCAAGCATATTTTGAGAGTGAATGTGTGACTTATTTTTAATTTAGTGACCACAGGGCAAACCTATGCATCACAGAAAAAAATTACTCTGACAAGTCGGCACCAAAAATCAAGTGTTGTGAAGCTGCAAAAGGCAACACATGAAGAGTGAGGAGTTCTGGGTAATGAAGCTTCCTGAGCTGATCCTGAAACAGTGATACAGAAGGTGCTGTATCCTGTTTAGTGAAACAGAAAATACACTAGGCAGAACATTAACAAACATAGATTGGAAAAAAAAATCTTCCTTGAAAAGAATTAAAATTAAGAGCTTTCCAGTGCCATAGCTCACATAATTTTTTTTTAAAAGTCATGCTTAAATCTTTAAAATATTGTCACACAGCAAACCTAAATAATATTTAGTAAAATAAATGTATGCAATATTTTGGGAAGTGGAGGTAAAATAAAGCTTTAAACTAAAAACCGGGGAATTTTGCCATTTCAAACAATACTTTTTTTATACACAAGCTAGAACACAGAAAGCCTAATACCACTGTTTTAGGAATGGCCATTGTCTTGGCATGAAGCACAGCTTACCATCTTTTTATTTAAAAAAACACTGTGAATCTGTAATACATATTTTACAAAATTCAAATCAATTATTTCAGTTTTGTTAGTGTTGTCAATTTAGCATAGGTGGAACTGAGGTATACCTTGTTGAGGGAGGTTAAGTAATGCTTGGAAGCCTTTTTGCTAGATCCCACGTTGATTACATAGAACAGCAGCACACTAAACATTCACAAGCTGTGTCATATTGGCATTACAATAGTCATTTATATAAACACAACAGCAAATGCAATAAAAACAAGTTACCCTTTTTTCTTAAATCTGAAATGAAATGTTTGATTTAAAAAAAATAGCAGTAGTTCATTTTAAGGAATTAGTCTCTCTGACATATTAAGAAATACAATGTCAGCTTTTAAAATATTTCACTAGCCAGGATAGGTCCAATGTTCTTCAAATAAGTTCCTGAAACATCACCTTGCCGTATTCTCAGTCCCACGTCCTTCTGGCATATGCAAGGAATGCAGTAAGTCTCCTGGATTCATG
The DNA here is from genome assembly GCF_965207765.1 of Zootoca vivipara. Classification (NCBI taxonomy): domain Eukaryota; kingdom Metazoa; phylum Chordata; class Lepidosauria; order Squamata; family Lacertidae; genus Zootoca; species Zootoca vivipara. The sequence continues at coordinate 33,525,551 of NC_142582.1, forward strand.
TCTGGAGTAGGGCAAGGAGGCGTCTTCCTACTCACACTCCAAAGACAAACTTACCATTCCATAATTTCACGCAGAGAAAACTGTTGAGCAGAAACAGGCCCGTTAGCTTAGCAGCTCCAGTTCAGAGTCTGATGGGTAAAGATGTGTGACCATTGTAGCTATCATAGACTGGATTCTTTGGGAGGAAAGTCTACATTTGTCACCATGGTGACCACAGTCACAATGTCCTCTGTTGTTATAATGTTTGTTAGTCTTTGCATCTGAATAATCCTTTCCTCTACACAGCCTGCTGATAATCGAGCTTCTGCGTCATGATCCCAACACTCTTCTATTGTTTCACAGAGCATTGCCATTCCCTAAAAAGGAAGGCGTATAAATTACATTAAACACAAAGTAATCATCATCAACAACATAATTAGAATGGAAACATTCAATTTTTGACGTAAGCTGTCAAACGTGATAATCTTAGAAGAAACTTGAATCCCTCTTATAGTAACACACACTCATTTAAAAACAGTTGATAACCTTCCATTTGGAGAACGCTAAACATTCTGTACATGAGGCTGCTCTTGAAGATGGCTTGGAAACTGCCCGATTCTGCAGCTAGCATTTGGATTGGGGCTGCAGAAAATGTATTACAGGTACACCTGTTCTGCCTTATGTGCATGCACTTGCTCCCATTAACCAGGTGTCCACTTCAAGATCATGGTTATCAACTTTTAACAATCCTGTGAAACCATTATCTAGAAACATTACTACTAGTATTAACAGCAACTTGCAAAGAAGTAACACTGCAAGCCAATTTTCATTCAATAAACTTTCTTGCAAACAGTGGCTGAGCCACAAGTTTTTGTACTCTATGAGACAGTTTTTTTACAATTTTAAACACCTGAAGTATACAGTACTACAAAATGTTTCACATTTTTTAAAATGATCGTTCTTACAGGCTCTTTTATAAATCTATGATTTCTACTACACAGAGAGAGCAAGACCAACAGTTGTGGTTGCTTCTGCATAACATAGGTTACCTTTGCATCACACCAGTTTGAAACACCAATAGGATCTGGCAGAAGATAGTCACAATGTAATCCCATAGAAATCAACTGGATCTAAGTTAATTGTGACAAAGCCCATTCACTACTTTTACAATGTTCAATTTATGCTCAATTGTGCCCATGATTTCCCCCCTGAACTTCAAGAAACATGTTAATCAGCTGAATATGTTACTGCCTTCAAATAAACATCTGATAGTAAAACTTTTTAAACATCCCTTGGTTTAAACTTCTCCAAAAATATAGTCCGGTGCCCTGAATCTTAGTTTCACTGTAGATTTTTAAAAACAACGTTTCTGCAGGTGAAATTTCATTTAATTACAAATGGAAACTTCAATATTACTATGCAAGTTTGAGCATATTACTTACTGCATGCTTCTGCCAACACTCTCGCAAAACAGGCCTCTTCTTTTTATGTACTACAACCTCCTGCATATCTTCAAGGGAGGGATGCTGACCCACCTCTTCCTCAAAAGGCAACATGTACTCATCCACAGGTCCTGTATTTTAAAAAAGATAAACTGTTAGGTAAATCACATTTAAACATCTTTCTTACATGCTGCTTAGGGCAGAACACTAGGCTAAAAGTTGGCAACATGCCCATGGCTCATGTACCTATCTTCTACAGAATTTGGGGTTCAATTCACAATTTCAGTTAAGCTTCTATTAGCAGTAAAATATTGACAGGCAAGAAGTTCCATCCAAATGCTTGCATGTGGGAACTTAAAAATTGTGGTATGGGGAAATCTCCATATTCCAGAAGCACATCTTGTGCAGCAACTTGAGGTCAGTGGTTCTGTAAGGTTGTCCTTTTAGGGCATTGCACTTCAGTACACAATGTCCCCAAAGAACAGTCAGTTTTCTCTCCACGCATTAAAAACTGCAAAGAGTAACATGCCATGCCAGGATGTTTCTATAAGGATAACAACTCACTCCAATGTTCGGTTGAAGTTAGTTACAACCCCAACTACATTTTATTCTTGCCTTGATATGTTTGATCAGTTTGGGTTGATGGCTTAGGCCTTACTCAGAGTTCATTCACACACGTTCAGATAGCCATATTAATGAATAGGTGGCCATCTCAACACTGCTTTTGCGAGGTATCTACAAATACCCTTTGGAAAACCACTTTTGCTCCCTTCTGTAAGGTGAATTCACCTTGCTTCACCCCTGCGTTCTGTTATTGTATGTAAGATTATCTGCTCCACTCCCACATTGCTGAAAGACTGCAGAAAAGAGTAGAAACAGATTGCACTACAATCTGCTTCAACAGTGAGAATTTGATTAAGCTATTACTTGCTCCTGGTAACCTCCTACATGGGTAGATTTCAAGATGAGTGGGCTGTTTGCTGACTCCGGTCAGATGCTGTTTTCTGGGTTCTGTACCAACACTCATGGACAGTTTTGCTTTAATTTTTCTTTATATGTATCCAACGGAAAGAATATGAGCTTAGAACATTTCATGTGTGCACATGCATTTTACTTACCGTCTGATGCAGTACATCGCGATGCTAGTTCCCACAGGACTAGTCCCATGGCATACATGTCTATTCTCAAAAATGCATCTCGCTGGAAGTTTATGGCACCTTCTAACACTTCTGGAGCCATATATCTTCGGGTTCCAACCTTGAAAATAAATAATCACTAGATGTTAGGGTCACAACCGTATGTAATTCAGGTTTCAAAATCTCGTAACATCCAGCATGTGTTCTAGAGGAATTTTAAAACATCGTTAATTGCCATTCGAATGGAAATTACGTAAAGGTCTGAAGTCTTTCATTTTACTTTGGAATAGCTCACATTCTAAACCAAAAGAACATTTCTTAACAAGTAAGCTGTCCAGGATATTGCATACTAAAAGTGTATTATTATTTTTTTATGTTTCAGTAGCCATCAGACTTCTTTCAAAATGGCTAATAAAGGAATTAAGAGATACGAGAACTGTTGACAATGGTGTGTGCTCCATCCTGCCCCAAAAGTTACATATGTTTTAGATCTCTTTCAGGCTTCATAAGGGGAAGGAGAACCATGTCTGAAAGCAAACTAACAGTTTAAATTTGCCTACTTGGTATTAGTTTCTCCGCAGTGTTAAAACATTCAAAACTGATGTAATAGACATATTTTGATTCATAACAACAATTCTACAAGCCTCCTCCCTCATGGAAAACTCCAGAAAATATGGCAACTTATTTCAATCACAAAAAGAATCACAATTCTTTAAACGTTAAACTTACCTGACCATGTGTGTCACCTGCAGACTTCCCAGCCTCAAATTTTAAAGCAAGGCCGAAGTCAGCAATACAAGCTGTCAGATTATTTTTCAACAACACATTCTTGCTTTTGATGTCCCTTGAAAAAAAGAAAACACACACCAATATAAAAATTGCTACACAATCATAAAGCTTAAAAATACCTTTCTGAACAACATCTGCATATGTTTGAACCTCAGCTTAGATTTATTCATTAAGTGTAATATCATCTCATCAGGGGCTCACAAATGTTGGCTTTTACAAAGCTGTAAGCAGTGATCACCAGCAACCCTTGGCCTTCTGAGTCCTGTACAGAGAAGGAAGGCTGTTTGCTCTTAAGATGCATCTCTCTGCTGCAGCCCATTCAAAATCTTAATGGGAAGGGAGACAAATCATTCCACCATTCCACTATAGAGAATTAAGTAGAGGGCAGAAGGGAGAGTCAGTTTCTCTCCTAACCATTTAAAAGGATAAAAATATGAATTGGGGAGAGGATCCTGAACTCACACTCATTTCATGCCATTATTGCGGTTTGTTCTTTTTAAATGATTGCTTTCATTGGGCCAAGTGAAGGAATAGTAATGGTGTAAGGTAAAGGTAAAGGGACCCCTGACCATTAGGTCCAGTCGTGACCGACTCTGGGGTTGCGGTGCTCATCTCGCGTTATTGGCCAAGGGAGTTGGTGTATAGCACGGGTGTCAAACACAAGGCCCGGGGGCCAAATCCGGCCCGCCAGACCTCGTCATGTGGCCCGCCGAGCGCCTCAGCCAGCAGGACCCAGCAGTGGGACCTTGCTGCTGAAGCGCTGCGCCAACAAAGCGCCGACAAACAGCTGGGGCCGGGGAAATGCTTTTTGCCCCTGGGTCCCTTCGCGCTCTTTTCTGGCGCTGAATCAAGGCGGCAACCCCCCCCTTCCCTTTCTTTCTTCCTCTCTCTCATTCTTATTCTTTCTTTCCCTCTCCTTCCTTCCTTCTTTATCTCTGTCTTCTCTCCCTCTTTCTTTTTCTTTCCTTCTTTATTCCTTCTTTCCTACTCTTCTTTCTCTCACCTCTTTCCTTCCTCTCTCCCTCCTGCTCCCTCCTTCCTTCCTTCCTTCCTTCCTTCCTTCCTTCCTTCCTTCCTTCCGTCCTTCCCAACTTTCTTCCTCTCCCTCATTCTTATTCTTTCTTTCCCTCTACTTCCTTCCTTCTTTCTCCCTTTCCGTCTTCTCTCCCTCTTTCTTTTTCTTTCCTTCTTTATTCTCTTCCTTATTTCCTACTCTTCTTTCTCTCCCCTCTTTCCTTCCTTCCTCCCCTCCCCTCCCCTCCCTCTCCCTCTCCTCAGAAACATAGGATGCTGCTTTATACTTCTGGCCCTTAAACCCTGGAACCAGGAGAGCAGCTTCAGTGAGTCAACCTCAGCCAGTCCCTTTGGTGAAGGGTGGTGGCTCACTGGCAGAACATCTGCCCTGCATGCAGAAGGACCCCAGCATCTCCAGGTACTAGTAGCTCTGCAAAGGTCCTGCATGAAACCCTAGCGAGCCTCCACCACCCAGTGCAGTTACCAAAAATCATTTTTCAATAAATTGTACAATAATTGTGCATTTGAATATCTACTTGCCATTATTCTGACTATGTTTCTGCTTTCAGAGCTAGTTATTACTTACATTATTTCAAAAAAACAGTAATAATTGAATGCAGTGTCAATAATTTATGATAATAAAGAGTGGACACATAGTCCTACAGATACAACCGGCCCTTTGAGGGTGACCAAACTGCTGATGCGGCCCCCGATGAATTTGAGTTTGACACCCCTGGTGTATAGCTTCCAGGTCATGTGGCCAGCATGACAAAGCCACTTCTGGCGAACCAGAGCAGCGCACGGAAACGCCGTTTACCTTCCCGCCAGAGTGGTACCTATTTATCTACTTGCAGTTTGACGTGCTTTCGAACTGCTATGTTGGCAGGCGCAGGGTCCGAGCAACGGAGCTCACCCCGTTGCGGGGATTCGAACCACCGACCTTCTGATTGGCAAGCCCTAGGCTCTGTGGTTTAACCTACAGCGCCACCCGCGTCCCCGAACTAACATAAGCCACTTCAGAGAGGTTTTTCAGTTTGCTAACCTTACTTCACAAGCTTAAATCTGGGGGGGAAAGCTGGAGTTTTCAGACCTTTTCTGTATTTGTGATCCTGCAAGGAGGCATGGGAAAACTAAAACCTGAACTCTGCTTGCTGTTCACAACTCAACACAGGTAAACAATTATTTTGTATTCTTCCTAAGGCCTAGTCGTAAAGTGAAGGGGTGAAGGCACCTGCTGTTTTTAGCAGTAAAATGTGCAGTCATATAATGAAAGAGTAACAAGTTTTCTTGCCCTTCAATGCCACAAGCATCTCCATGAGAGATACATTCATCCATCAAAACTAATATTGGTGTCTAGTGTATTGTTCCACTGCTTATGTAATGGAAAAGTGGCTTTTCATAGTGTAAGTATCACTATAATCATATTTAAGAGAAAGAAATGTGTCAGATGGCACTTTCAAACTCACTTTTTAGAGGGGTGTGTGTGTGTGTGTGTCGCTTTTAGCCAGTGGGCTTCATTCCCTCAGATCCACACACTTCCCCATCCAGGCAAGCAAGAGGCATCACCAAGGTTCATAGACATGTTCTAGCCTGGCAAAAGCACTCCAGGAGGGCACGGTGAAGGCCCAGTGAGAGAGATGAGCTTAGGAGAATCCTGTGGACCAGATAAAGCAGTGGGGGGAGGGGCACATTTGGGTCCTGGGCCTGAGGTTCTTCTCCTGTTTCAGAAGCATTTCTATAAAGTGGTCTGAAGTTTTTTTTATGTGAAACCCTACTCCATCAGATGTGGCTGGAATTAGGTAAGTGAGATGGAAATTATACTATTTTAATAGTTTTTATTTTAATTATTTTATTTTCATGAAGATTTTATCATTTTAACTTGTTTTTTTTATTTTCACCGTAATGAGTATTTTGCACACTACCATTGTAAATAAATGATACATAAACTGTCAAAATAAATATAATCAATTAAATTTGGCAACCAACACACAAAAGTTGCTTTTCGTAACTCTACACAGGATATACTTACAGTCATGCAATCACATAAAATAATACAACTACTGGACCTCTGAAGGAGTGTGAAGTTAATTTATTCTATTTACATTTAAGATGTAGTGACAGTTCAGCTAGTATGTGAGATCTCTTACCTATGGGATATAGCTGGTTTGTGTCCATCTTTTAGACCAGGGATGTCTTCATGAAGGTACGCCAAACCTCTAGCCATACTTTCCGCAATGTGACATAGCTCATTCCATGAGACTACATTAGCCTTCAAGAAGTCAGTAAGTGAACCCTGAACAGAGAATTTTTAAAAATTACATCTTATAGGTTTTTAACATAGTCCCCCCCCAAAAAAAACCCCGACTATAACCAACAACTAGTACAAGTGTTCCAGCTGCAGATCTTTGCAAGTGCTCCAATGTACACAAAGATGTTTTTGACTAGCATAGGCTTCTCCTTATTCACTACAATATCAAGACAGAGCCAAACAATTTCCAATACTGCTGCAAGAAGGAAGTTTGCATACACATTTAGAATGCAGCTCTGATAAGTGCCTTGACTAGGATGCATGCCTGTTAAGAGATGACATGGTAACTGTTTGATTTCTAATGTGACAATTATCCTGAACTCCCTTTTGTCTAATTCTGTCAGATTTACTCATAAGGGAAAAAATAGCCACTGGTAAGCTAGCACAGGCTTTAGAACTGGAAAGATGCATGGAAATTTCCAAGGAACATAGAGAATAGGACACACATTTAGGCACCCATCCTAATTACAGCCACAGTTCTAAAACCATGGATACCCAAGATACTCTGTGCCTAAGATCATAGGGTAGAGAACTCAGTGGGAATACAGAGATGGTCTCACACCACAAGGTCTGCTCAACAGAACTGAAAGTAAAATTAAAAGTCATTAGCTCTATGGATATAAACCACACTGCATATTTGTTTGTTTTAAAGAATGGGAGGATAAACAATATATATAGGGCGGGGGGGGGGGAGAGAGTTTGTGCTGAGCTTTTCCACCTCCAAGATCCATAATACAATTTAACATTAGTCTAAATATGGCAGAAGCAAGAATGCATTTTTCTCCCCTGCAATAAACACTCATTGTGTGAGGGCCAGAACTACTTTTAATAGCCTGCTGAAGTACATATGCTTTAGAACCATACCCCAAATCCATTTTCTTACAGCAAACATTTTTTCAGAGACGGTGGGCAGTGGGGGACTGTTATGAAAACTGTAGTACTTGACAAAGACAACAAACCTTTTCATGAAACGCTGTTATTAGCCACAAATCAACATCAATGTTGGTGCCTCGTTTCTCAGCACCAATAAACTGTAGTATGTTTTCATGCTTCATTCCAGGCAAGCTGTATACTTCATATTCATTTTGCCATGACTGTTTGTCCTTAAAAAGAAAAAAATATATATTCAAAATGTCAATAAAAAATCTCTTCTGCACTTTCATAACAGTTTCCCCAATTCACTGTCAAAAGAAAACCAGACTTATATATATATTCATCCAATTAAGTATTGCTAATCTTTACATTTTAGGAGACCTGGAAAATATGGACCTGTGTCCATTTAGGCACAATGGGTTGGATCCAGACTAGGAATGGTATCCAAATTACTTGTTCTATCAGGACAAGGATTTCTGTTTGTGCAATGGAACTTCTCTCCCTCTGCTGGGTACCCCCAGAACAGATTTAGTGGGTGTAGAGGCAGAAGGACAGGAAATTCCACTGTGCAAGTAGAAATCCTTGGACTGATGGAACAAGTTAGGATTGCAGTCTATGGGTTAGATGTCTAGCTAACCCTACTACATGGGAGTAAATACTGTTGATTTCATTGGGGCTTGCTTCTGAATAGGCAGGGTTAGGATTACAGCCCAAATTCGTTTCAATGAATTCAAAGGGGCTTACTCCCAGGTAAGTGAGGCTAGGGCTGCAAACTTAGTTATAAGTGAAATCAATGGAAATTAGCAAAAACTGTAACACTAACATCAAGGTGCCAGACCCTTAATGTGTGTCACATATGATAAATAACTTCATTTAAATCCCAGACAAACAAGCTGTTTTTCAAGTCTTTTTAAATTATTCTTATTATTACCCTGCCCATCTGGCTGGATTTCCCCACCCACTCTGGGCAGCTCCCATTTCCTCAGTTAGCTTTGCATGGGGGGCATGCACTTTGGAAAACTAAAATATCCAAACCACTCCGAAGTTTAGAGAGTCTCTGATGCAGCTCAATATGATGCCTTATTAACAATAAAATCCAACTTAAATAAAATAGAATTATTCAAAACGCCCTGATTTGTCTCATAATTCATGGTGCCCACAGAGCTGCTGCACCCTAGATAGGTAGATAGATACTCATAAAGGTAAGATAGATTACTCATTAGGTCCAATCACGGACTCTGGGGTTGCGGCGCTTATCTCGCTTTACTGGCCAGCCAGCGTACAGCTTCCGGGTCATGTGGCCAGCATGACTAAGCCGCTTCTGGCGAGCCAGAGCAGTGAACAGAAACACAATTTACCTTCCTGCCAGAGCGGTACCTATTTATCTACTTGCACTTTGACGTGCTTTCAAACTGCTAGGTTGGCAGGAGCAAGGACCGAGCAATGGTAGCTCACCCCGTCATGGGGATTTGAACCATCAACCTTCTGATTGGCAAGCCACAGTGCCACCCGCGTCCCATAGATACTCATAGAATGCTGTAATTTTACTCTTTTCAGAACAGTGTAAGGAAGAAGTTCCTGCATTTCTCTCGATTGTACATGTAACAATTTGCAAAGAAGTTGTAACTCACAGCAGTGTAGCACTTAATAAGGATGTTTATATACCTGTATTGGGAATATTTTCACAGCTACATATTCATTTAACAACTGAGCTTTCCAGACACAGCCAAATCTTCCCCTAGCTTTGATCTCTAGTAATTGCAGTGGCTTCAGGCCCATCAGTGGCGATGGAGGTGGTGGTCCAGGATCCTAGAAACAACAGATAAACCCATTAAACTCTAGTTTTCTGTACTACAACCTTCTAGCATGGAGAAGGGGAAACATACACATTTGGGGGGGCTCAAGTTCTGCCAAGAAAATTTACAGCAGAAGGCAAACTGGGCTTTTAATACAGCAGTGTCCCAAACCTTACCAAGATTGTATTTGTTGAGATAGTTGAATGGCTGTACCTGTGTCTTCTTGAAAAAAATATTTTTCAAAACACATTACAATAAGCAGTCATACACCAGGCACCAAGTATTTCCTAGGGCACAGCTGAAACTATGACCCAAGAGAACTATTGAACTGAGGCCCTTTAAGCTGTGTGTATCAGGTTCTGTAACATTCAGCATACAGGTTGTGACTACTCCTGCCAGGTGTAATTGCAGGGCTAGATGAGATGGCAAGACCACTTTTTAGGCAAGCATACCATTTCATTTAGCACTAGAAAAACCTACAATGCCTATTTTAGACATTTCCTATCTAAACAAACACCGGCTTCCCTCTTCTACGAGGCAGCTTTGCTTGACAATGAATAGGTATCAGAAAAGATTTAGCCACACAAGAACAAATATATGGAACAAATTTTCCAAATGATAACCAAGTTATGCAAATACATAAAGAGCAGTTTGTTTATCTATATGGACCCCCACTTCTGCTGTGTATATAACAGATATGTCACCTGGATTCCTCATCCCACTTTGCTGTATACATTGAGGGGGGAACAAGCCTTGGGCACCCTTTGGACTCAGCCAGAGGGATAGCGGTTGTTCAAATTGTATTCCTTCTTTCCTTTACAAAAGAGCTCCTTCTCAAACAGCCAAATTCTACCTTTAATATGCAATTTCCTACCTAGCTTGCCTCACCCTTACTCCAAAGGTGGGGAACCTCCAGCCCAAACTTGGGCCACCAGCCTTCCTCATTTGGCCTGAGAGGCTGTTTTGGGGAAGCCACACCAACCCAACCTACACAAATCAGGTGTGGGGTCACTAATGGCAGGCTTTCAAAGGACAATTGGGAGATTAATGTAGGCTCCCAGCTGTTCTTTTACTGGAGCAAGGTGCACTCCTCACCACCCATCAGGGCCTTGCTCAAGGAAGGGGATACGGTTTCCATGGAATAAAAACCACTTCTCAATGTGTTTATCCTTTTCACGTCAAACATTGAGGGGCAGACCCCAGGTCAGTTCTCTGTTCCCCCTCCCCAGCCTGTTGCTGCAGGAAGTGAGAAAGAAGTACTGTATGCTTCCTACTCTCACTTCTTGGTCAGGCTGGGTGGAGACACCAAAGGGAAGCAAGGCTTTCTCCCATATGTTCCTACCCCTCTACAGCTGTCACTGTGCAAATTTGTCAGTACCTTGAACACACCCTCCATTCAATTCCAAACTCTGATCTTTGCAGCACAGCACAGCAAATGTTAAAACTGGCAAGAGGTTAAACTAACGAATTGCTGTTTCTGTAGCTCTCTTAACTAGCCCCTGTATAAAAGGTTACAAAAGGGCAACTTTCAAATATATTGTGGGGTTCTGCTTTCTGACTTTAGCAAACTGAATCAAGCCATTAATTTATTTTCTTTAGCAATTATATGAATTACAGTCATAGTCAAACTACTACTTGCATTTATTTCACATTTTCTGGATATTTTCTTCTAGCAACATGCCGTAGCTATAAAAATAGGAGTTACTAATAACTAATAAATCCTCATTGAAAACAAGAAGCAATGAAGTGTCAATGAAGATTAGTATAGATGGATAATAACTGATTACAGTCATACCTCGGGTTGCGAACATGATCTGTGTGGGAGGCACGTTTGCAACCTGCAGCGCTGTGCCTTCTGCGCATGACATCATTTTGTGCTTCTGCGCATGCACCGAAACCCGGAAGTAACCCGTTCCAGTACTTCCGGGTTTGGCACAGAATGCAACCCGAAAACACACAACCCGCAGTGTTCGCAACCTGAGGTATGACTGTAATACAGAATATGCAGAACCTTTAAATACAGATTCAGTTAAATAAGTTCTCTATGTAATAAACAACTCATCTGCCTTCAGATATATTTCATGGAAGGGGAAGCATGAATATGCATTCAGATAAGAGGTGTACAAAATGCAAATGTTACGTAAGCCTATTTCATTTCCAAATCCCAATCATGACAACCGTATTTAATGCAAAATATACAATTGAACAAATTCAGTGGTCATGATTGAAATGACTGCTTGACTAGCTTTACATACTCAAAGGTCCTTGGTCTTGTGTTTTCCAAATTCATGCTACATGTCAAAACTTATCAATGTAATACAGTTTTCTCTTATTGTCTCCACTTTGCCAAAAGCACCCATAAAAGTTGTAAAGAACAGCATATATGTCAATATAAAATTTGACCCCCAGAGAATATAAATTCCATGTTGATTGCAGTTGGCACAATATTAAGATTATTCTACTTAAAACACTGGGGTATGCCACCACAAGCCATAGCTAGATAGTGTGATACAGAAATGAAGAACAATTTGTAGGAACGAAATCTATCTGTACTTTCTAGAATTCCCGTATGTGAATTTCTTTAGCTCAAACATTTATAAATGCCCAGGTTCTGCCCCAGTCTACAACTCCACATATGAATAAAACTCCGCTATGAATAAAACAATGCCTCTTACCTCTATCATTATATGAAAGGCGTGCTTGTAAAGAAGAACACACAGGCAAAAGAATATTACTTCATACAGCAAAAATTAAGTGCAAGAACAGCTTAAGAAAAGTGATAAAAGGAAAGCACTTAAAAATTACTGCTAAATTTTTGTATAGATCTCTTTAAGAAAAATCAAGAACTAAAATCACCCAAGAATTTATATTAATTCTCCTTTGATTGTAAGAGATGCAGCAATAGTTACAGTATGACACAAATGAAATTTCAGTATTTAGTATCATGTATTTATCAAAATGTTCAAATTGATATTTTATAAAGTTTCCACAAAATAACCAATGTGAAATAAATCCGAGCATGCTGCCATTGTCGCAGAATCTCAGTGAAGAAGTAGAATGCAGTCGCAGCACTAGTGAGTTCAATTCAGTGTTAGAAACTGATATATGAAAGCTGAGCTATGGCCACAACAATGGAATGTCTAGGCACACTTTTTTTAATATAACAAGAATACAAAGCTGAAAATGAATGAACTGCAGCTAAAATATTATGTTCATTTTTCACATGGTCTAGTCCTTCCCCTGCTCACCCCCTAATATTCTTAAGAGGGTCTCTTCTCCAGTCTTCAGAGAGTGGCTGGAATTTGGGAGGCAGAAAAAGGTCCTCCTTTCCTTCCACTTTGCAGTTTTAATCTGAAATCTTAGGCGCAGTACTGTGCCCAGAGCTCAGAAACTGCTTGTACTAATGAAATTCCTTGTCGCAAAACATGCCTAAGACAATGGGAGTTTCGAACACGGCTTCAATCACCAATTAAACAGATGATTTTATAGACATTACTATGAACTTTTCAACTTTTCTAAGTAATATGCAAGCATGAAGAATTTGATAGGTTTCTACATTACACCAGAGGGCAGTATTGCATCATCTAATGGTAGCTTAAAACATTCTGAAGCAAGATCCAAAAATAATAAGAAAAACAAAAACACAACTCTATTTTAAATTTCTTATTAAAGTGAACTATTACTTTAAGTTTTATGCTGCCAATGACTGTACAAACTCCAGAGCTTCTGAAACAAAATCCAGAAGGCCTAAGGTATATATATTTTAAAAAACCTTAAAAACATTTATGTCCTATTTATCGATTCTTACTTATTTTTGAAAGAGCATTTGTATTTAGTTCACTTTTACTTGAGCACCAATGGGAATGAGCAATTTATTTTTAAAGATATATATATATATAAAAGAAGGAAATAAAAAGGTGGCTACAACCCACATTAACCACCTACAACATGCTACTAAATTTTGTTGGTATTACTAAATACCAACAAAAAATAAAAAATTAGTAAAAGACCAACAGTATTCAGAAGCAGAATATGGTAGTTTTTACAAATATGAACAAAAAGGCCTAGATCCTGCTGACAAGAGAAGTGGGATATAATATACAAAAGAGGACATCCTCCTCCTCCTTCATCTCCAGATGGAAAAGAAATATAAGGGTTCACTGGAAAGAGTGGAGCTGCAGAGAAAAGCTAAAAAAGAATCCAGACAGAGAAGAGGATGGGAAAGGAAAGGAACATGTAACTCTAGGAACAGAATCACAATACCAAAAAGCTTTGTTCAGAAGATAAACTGTTCAACACCAAAATCTATCAGTACAGCAAGGAATAATGTGCAGAACAACACCATTTCTGAAAAGCTGCAACTACCTCTATTTGCAATGCCGATGCATTTACACATTTTAGATATACTCCAACACATCTGCTAAGTTCAGGGCATTATTATAGTGATATTTTTGTACTGCATACGTATGTATTTTTATATTATACATTAGCAATATGTATAATATAGGCAGCCTTGAGAATGTAATATTTTAAGTAAAATAAATATTAAGTTAGTAATAAATTGAAATTTTATGTTGAGAGAATGAAAGGAGGCATCAGTTTAGAGTGAGGAAGGAGTTTACAAAGTCTAAAAAGCCCCAAGTCTCCTTGCTTAAGCTGTTTTTAATTGTTTTAAGGATTTTTGTTGTTTTAATTTTACTGATTTTCTTTTTTTAATGTCATGTTGTAATCTGATAATGACAAGGATGAAAAGCGGGGTATACCTTAAAAAAAAAAAAACAACTGTCAATACGTACAACAGTTAAGTACTAAGAATAATTTTTTTAAAAAAAATTTAATGTCATGCCACAAAAGTAGAAAGAAAGAAAGAAAGAAAGAAAGAAAGACCTTTTAACCCATTCCACAGCAGCATTAGACGACAGGCTTTGAGACTTGCCCTATCCCTCCACTTTGCACTTTCTAACTGTTAGGACACTCCTGAAACATGGAAATACTCCAAGTTTCCTAGTGACTGTTGCTTATACTGTCATAGAAAGACCAACTTCATTTCACCACTTTCATTTTTAATCAGACCCATGCTTTTAAGTGTTTGCAACACAAGCTTGGTTTAACAATAAACTAAGAGAAAGATGAGCCACTTTTAAAGGAACCAGAACAGTAAATAAACCCCGCTTAGCTACTAAGAATGATTTTGCATATTCAATTTAAGTAATAGCCACCATGAAGCAGCATATGCAGGTTAGCCTTATGAAACCCAGTATCCTCACATTAACTAGCTCCCGCAAAACTGTTTTATGACAAGATTTATTCATCAAATTACATATGTAAACTTTTAAACACAGCTGGTTCATAGAAAACAGAAGCTTATAAGGTTATCTTTACACCATCAGCTACTATTGCAAAATTCAAAACTTTCCTGAACTGAGCTGCATTTTTGAACTGCTGAAAACAGCAGCTGAAACATATACTGTAATAGAGACAAATCTATGAGGAAACTAGGTGTAGTGAAAAGAAGGTCTCTGAAACCTTCCCAAAATTAAGCAGCCTATTTAAACCAACATGAAGGAGGATTCTGGTGTGGATGTACATTTTAAAATAATTTCTCCAGTGTGCTCTCTCAACCTGCACGCTTCTGAGAAATACTGTACCACCTGAACATGCTTAAAATAGCCCTCAAACTAAAAGAGATCACTGTGCAACAGCAAACACTGACAGCAATTTAGTTCTCAACAGAGTTTACACAAAATGATTCTAAATTGGTCAGGTAAGAGAGATACTTCATAAAAAGGAGGTAGTGCTCCTCTCCAAGGGAAACCATTTGAGCTTTAGGCTTCTATAGGTGTATATAAAAATGTAGGCATTGCGCACGCGGATGAAACAGCCTTTCTCCATAACCGCTGAACCGAATTGAAACAAATTTGGGCAGAACATACCTTGCCCATCAGGGAGGGATATAGCATTAAAAAATTCTCAAAAAAACACACCTTTCACACCTAAAATAATGATTAAACACAAAAAGTGGCGCCCAAATTAGACGTCACCACCAGAAGCTCTGAAGACTCCAGCAGCTGCGCTGCCAGATGACATCACAAAATTCCACAGCAACCAAACTAAAAACAGTCCTTTTGCAGCAACACGGCCCAGCTTTTTCAATAGGCCGCAGCATTGCCAAGCAGGGAAAAACAAACAGAATAGAGCCTTTCACAACCGGGGGGCGGGGGAACAGGGATGAGGCACAACAAAGGGGGGGACACATAGCCATGGGGGGGGAGGACCCTGAGTCAGCCAAAGCAGCGGGGGGTGGGTTGGGACAGAGGGAAATGAGTAGGCCGACCGCCAAAACGGCCATTCCACCTCTAAAGCCCGAGCCCAAAGCCTCTCCCGGCAGCTGCATTAATAAACGCCTGGCAGCATTAGGCAGTCGTTCATCATTTCCCCTAACACACACTTGGGGGCACGGCGAGGGATTTTTGCTTTTTAATTTAGTGGGCGTTGTCACATGCGAGGCTACGGTGGCCATTTTAAGTAAGGGCAGTCGTGCCCCTTTTAACCTAGGCTTTATACTATGACTGATTGCCAGCCTCTGCATCTTTAAAAACAACAACAACCAGGCACTTTCTTTCCCCAGTTTAAGTCCTCAAACCAACACCACATCCTACATTCAAAACACCTACTCCAAAATTAGAAAATCCAAATAACCAAAACAAAACAAACCACACAACGCCCAAATCATACAATACCCACCAAAATAAATGACAACTGCAAAAATAAAAACAAACAATAGTAACTTCTGCTTCTTATGTTCTTATATATATATGTGTGTGTGTGTGTGTGTGTGTGTGTGTGTGTGTGTGTGTGTGTGTGTTCATGATGCGTGCGCAGTAGCCAATGTATGGAGATACAGGGGGGAGGGGGCTCAATAGCTCATGAGTCAGGACAGGGTGGGGCCAGTCACAGGGATGTGCCGGAGGGGTGGGGGGAGGAGGGGGCTCAATAGCTCATGGGTCGGGACAGGGTGGGGGCAGTCACAGGGATGAACCAGGGGTTGGGGGGAGGAAGGGGCAGGATAAGTCATGTGTCCGGACAGAGTGGAGGGAATCACAGGAAAGAACCACAGCAACGCATGGCTGGGCCAGCTAGTTTAATATAAAAAAGACCAGTATATCATGAACAATTCCTTTTCCATTGCAATAATCCTAAACATATGGGCACCCTCCTTACACCTGGTGTAAATGTGTCAATATCCTCATCTGTATTCTTGCATTAATATCCAAAACTCTACATCTAGCCAAATTGCTGCAACAAAAATGCTAATAAGAATCTGTATATTATTACCAATAATATTTTATAGGATCGAGTCCATTGTAGGATTCAATCCTATAAAATCTGTATCATAGAAACAATTCTTTTTAAAAAATCAGATCATGTTTATTTTCTGATTTATAAACACAATAGGTGGTAATCAATGCCAGTCCAACTCAGACTAGACCCACTCAAGTTAATGACTAACTTAAGTGCATTGATGTGTTTGTTTGTGTGTGTGTGTGTGTGTGTGCGCGCGCATGCATGCATGCATGCATGCATGCAAATGTGTACATGCAAACATACAACAACAACAACAACAACAACAAGGGCATGGAAGAGTAGAGACAGAAAGGACGTAAAGGCAAAAGGGAAGTTAATTTTAAAAACAGGTGATTCCAGAGAAACCAAGATAATATATATCAGCACTGAATAATGCACTAGTTGAAACAAGCTCAAGTGGTAATCACAGCTTCACCAAAAGCATCACCTCCCTTGTCACAGATTGTATCCACTTCTAGCTATCTGACACGGCATCCACAGCTTCCTGGTTGCATGCACAGCCAATAGACTTGTTTTTATCTCAGCTTATTAAACAACACGACTAATGCCTGAATACAATCAAATTATTCACTACCATGTGTAAAGCCTTTACGACACATAAAGCAGACCGCCTCACTTTTAATTGTTGTTGTTGTTTAGATGTTTAGTCGTGTCTGACTCTAACAGTGGAAGTGGAACATAGCCTTATATTCCACGAATTTGTCTCATCCTCTTTTAAAGCTATTCAAGCTGGTGGGCCACTACTGTGGGGCCATCCTGTGGGAGTGAGTTCCATAGTTCTAACTATGCAGGGCGTGAAGAAGTACTTTCTTCTAGAGTAACATTTCTTAAGATGCTGCTAGAGATTTTAATGTTTAATACTTCCAAGATCAAAACCTACAAGTTTGTTTTTTAAGTCTAAAATCTCTGTACTTTTCTATTGAATGAATCCCAAAAGACAGAGATGAAGTTTACAATGGATTAGTTATGCAGAACATTCAACCACCATCCTGACAGTCACTTCAGGGAACAGAGGACACCTTCATTCATGCAAGGGCTGGGGAAGAAGCTCCCAATTTCCACAAACTCCTTTCTCTAGCTGAAGACTTCCACACCACATGCTGACACTTCCAAGACTCTCAACAGAGCAAGACGTCGCAGTGAAAATAAGAAGCTAGGGAAGAAGGCCCCACTGAAGGAGAACTCCACTCATACTGATCCTAGTCATTAGATCCAGTCACTCACCATCATTTTTCTGAAACAAATGAATTCAGATCAAAATAACTGGCTTACCTGGGTTGGTACAAGTACTGGAGGATATGCTAATTTGTGGTGTCGGTACATCCAAAATGAAACCAGTATGATCACTGCAATTCCCATTATAGGCACAAGAGAATAAAGCAAGGTACTGAAAAGGGGTGGTTTAGATGCAACAGGATTGGAAGTAGCTGCAGGGGAGAAAGTTCCCAATTAGTCTTCTGACAGTGTAATACCAAGCAGAAAAGAACCAATTCTTAAAAACTGAGAAAAGTAAAATGGACTTCATATGAAACAGAGCATCATGATATCAATGGATTAAATGAGATCAAAGGTAAAACATTGAAAGGTTTAAGCTTGCAATTCAACTTTCATTTAAGATGCTTTCATTGTGCCCATTTATTTATTTATACTTGACATATGTTATGAGACTTGAAAGCTTGTGTTATATCTCATCTGCAGTATTTGCTCCAGAAAGCAGTATCACTTTATCTCCCATGTGTCAGACACATAACTACTTTAAGACCCTCTAAGGATACTTAAAAATAGTTCCCAAGTTTAAGAATGATCAAAATGCTTAAATTCTTGCTGAGAAGTTATTTTAAGTATGAATCAATGACAAAGTGAATGTTAAAAATAATTTTACTCTTTGTGCTTTAAGCAGCCTACTAAATTTAGCAAAACGTTATATAAAGTAGCTGTTTAGTGTTTGCCAGTTCATATTTACCACTTGCATTCAGTGAAAAGTTTATTGATTTTGCAGGACTATCTTTGAATTTGATTCACACTATTTACAGTACGCACATCTAATTTAGTCCTTTAAGCCACAATGCTAAACCATAGTTTAGTGTTATGGGAATGAGCCTCACACCTGCTCACTTCCCAGTCCTCCTCTGGTATAGCCAAGAGACTTGAAGAATCTCCTCTTCCAGGTTTCAATTAACTGATGTTGGTTACATCTGAACAGGAAACTTTGGTCTGTATGTCCAAACTGAACCACTCGTATCACTGTGTATAGACATCTATTATGATCAGTGACCAAGACATGCAATTGTTACAAAGGATATTTCTGGACTGAAGACCGTTGGAAACACACCTATTTACAAGCACCGTAGCTTTTAAATGTTAAAAAGTCCTTCTGAAATTGGATAACAGATTTCATTTGAATGATTATAAAAGTTATTATTAACAGAAGTTCTCTTAAGATCAACACAAATAAGTGAGGGAAAATAACATTTCTCAATGTTGCAGAAATTGAACTGTGACTAACAGTGACTAACTAGAAAAACTGAACTTACGTTGTGTGACCTCCATTTCTGGAAAGTAGAAAAAATGTTGATTGCACATGTTGCCTTCACAGCAGCAGAAAAACACATCAGGACTGTCCTTCTTTTCTATACAGTCAGTTCTGAAAGGGTTTAAAACCAGTTACTCATCTTCATTTTACAATAAATACACAGACACGACTCTCCAGCAACTAATGCAAAGCAATAAAATATCTGTTTTTAAAACATTGCGTCATGAATCTACATTTGAATATTCTTGTTGCAGATGTTTAAAGCAGGTCTGTACCAACTTTTCATTTGGCTCATTTATTGTGATGTAAAGTGATGTTACAGAATGCATGACATTTCCCCCCCAAGCAGCAGGTTACCTTTCACTACAAAACTGTGATCCATTCACTACTCTTAGCAAATCACACTGCCCATTGCTTCCCTTTTAATGCTGCTGCAGATCATGCTGTGCATATTGCTGTGGACCTTTAAAGTCCTAGGAGCCACTTTAAAAGACACAAGCTACTCAATATATATAGAGGCTGATCTGCCTCCATCTCTGCCAAGAAAGAAGAACTGTGTGTACTACAGAATGCCTCCTTTCAAGTGGCAGGTGCAAAATATTTTGTTAAAAGGAACTTCCATTTCAGCTGAAACTTAATTTAAAGTATGAATCAAAGTAGCTTATTTTCAGACTAATTTTAGCATGTCAGCCTTCCCCAACCTGACACCCCCTGGATGTTTTTGGAAAGTTGACAGGAGCTTTCATGGGCTGAAAACTATGGAACTTGCACCAATTAAGACTGAAAATATGCTACTGTGATTTCACACTTTACTACATCTCTTCTCTTGTTTTAATTTAGTTTAACATGTTAACTGCTCCACTGTTATGATTTTATATAGAGGAATCAGAACATATTCACCCAGGATACTGTCACCCCCCCCCCATACTAGGAAATTCATCCACCTTTTAATATCACTAATTAATTATCTACCTACCTACATTTTAAAATTACTGTATATTCTCATCTCATCCCACTTATATAAAAGACCCCAACCAGCTCCTACAAACTACTTAGAAGTAGATCTACATACGTTACAGGGTTCAATCTTGATCAAGGATGGTGCCTCAACCCAATTTTCAGGGACTCTGCACCCACCTCCCCTTTCTCAGCTCTCTACCACCACAGCCCGCCATATTCAGCAGAGTATATCCTTCAAGAGAGGATCTGCGGGACTTGGGAGAGGAAGACGTGATAACAGCTTCTGCTAGCCCTTCCCTAAGTGTTTCTTTTGAACCAACCCTGTGGATATAGCAGTGAAAGCCTCGATTTGAAAAGCTGACATGGTTTATCTCCAGGTATTGGGGGAGGGGGAAAACCCTCAGTGCTTGCGCTTTTTCACTCCCACCTCTAACAGCACAATAAGTCTTGATGTGATGGCTTCTGAAGCGAATATATTCCAAAGGGAATCTATTCCTTCTGCCGTCCCCAAAGGTAACCCCCTCCCAGTTTTTAAAAACTACAGCCAACAGACAGAGCAAAAAATAATAATCACCATCCTTGTGTATCTTGTCTGGCACAACTTAAAATTCTGGTACTAAATATGAGTAGAAAGTAATTTTAATATATCTGTCCACCAAAACTAGAATGAGTCAACTTCTAAATTAATTGTTTCATTCAAACAGCCGCTATCTGTTGATGAACAACAAGGAATCTTGTAGCACAGGGGTCAGCAAACTTTTTCAGCAGGGGGCCGGTCCACTGTCCTTCAGGCCTTGTGTGGGGGGGGGGCGGACTATATTTTGGGGGGGAAATGGACGCATTCCTATGCCCCACAAATAACCCAGAGATGCATTTTAAATAAAAGGACACATTCTACTCATGTAAAAACATGCTGATTCCCGGACCGTCCACGGGCCGGATTTAGGAGGTGATTGGGCCGCATCCGGCCCCTGGGCCTTACTTTGGGGACCCCTGTTGTAGCACCTTAAAGATCAGAATTTGTGCAGTAAACATTTGTCCCTGCATACTGAGTAGACAACATGCTTTCTGTTCCTTTAACAGCTATGGTATTTATTTTCAATTACATTAATAAAATATAATAATAATAATAATAATAATAATAATAATAATAATAATAATAGCAACAACAACAACAACAATTTATTTATATCCCACCCATCTGGCTGGGGCTGGGTTTCCCCAGCCACTCTGGGCGGCTTGCAGCATATCTAAAAACATAAAATATCAAGCGTCAAAAACCTCCCAATATACAAAGAAAGTGTAAGTGCTATAAAAATATTGTAAAATATTGCTGTCTAGAAAAAAACGGTATTTCAACTGAAAACCAACTTTATCAGTGTTTTTCTAACCCCATTTAAAAATCTGCAAGAAAGCTGTCCTTGGTTAGAGAACTGTCTCCAAACAACATTACATGGCTTATGCCAACCTACTGGCACTCACTTGACGTTTCTTCAACCATTTGTTTATGAAAAACTGTGGGGTGATTTACTACCCCAATCTGCTAACACTGACTAAGGTAATAAATGAATCCCAATGACATAATCCAATGCATTTCTTTTTGTTTCCAGACAATAAACAGCAAGTGATAACTGGTTGAAATTTGTGGGCGCTGTACAGGTGGTGGTTTGTGACAACGCCAACTTCTGCATGTTTGAATGTATGTTTGCCAGCACCCTAAAGTTACAAAAGGCAAGTGCTGAGATAGTGACACTCAAAAAATTGGGTTGGCATTACGTTAAAAGGCTCTGTAAGATCAAGAAGGTCTGCATTTGAAGCAGCCCAATTGAACTATAAACTGTGCAGACTTTAATTCAAGCATTACTTTTTAAACACATACATGAATAACAAATGAAAAAGTAGTATTAGTTAGCTTGCCTGTCGTAACAGTTAATATCGTCCAGCCAGCAACCCTTTTTCACAATTTCAACAGTTCCAGAAATATTCTTCCATGTTGCAAAGCAATGTCGTCTTTTATCTTTATCACCGTAACACAGTTCAATGCCACTGCGATTTGTTTTATCAGTTTCCCAATTAGCATTGTAGAAGATGCACTCCTGTGTCTCTGATCTGCCTAGTATGGCACCTACATGGGGAAAGCAATTACAAACCAAGTCATTGAATAAGGTTGCAACATGTTTTGGGTGTTCAGAACAAAACAGCATTCAATTTATCAATACTATATACTGTATATTCTTCACCATTTATTTATTTAACAAACGTGTTTATCTATGGCTATGTCATATTTTTTTAAAAATCAGATGGTTAGAGCAATTAAACATAAAACCATACAATAAAAACCATATAAGTTAAGACATCAATTAACAATTGGGGAAGAATGGATTCTTAATTCCCTGCATAGGCTTTGCAGAATAGAAACGTTTTCAGCAGGCGTTTAAAGGTTAGCACAGAAGATGCCTGCTGAATCTCTATTCCACAGGAGTGGGGTGATGACATTAAAGACTTGATTTCTTGTTGTCAAATGAGCCTCACCAACCTGGGGAACAGCTAATGACACTCCTGCAGATGATCTCATTGGTCAAGTTGAGATACAAGGGACTGGCAAATCCTGAGATACCCTGGACCTAAGGTGTTCAGGTAGTTTAGGTTCTGTTCCCAGTACTTATGATTTTACCTCAACTTGGCATGCATCTCAAACTGTTTTTAAAGCAAATAAATAAAAAAGTAGCAGAATAATTGTCATTTTGAACTATGGTCATTTGACATTTGTCGTTTGACAAACTACAAACACTAATAGCAAAATAAAGTTTCTTGCTGAAATGTTTTTATAACAGAAGTGACATTTATGCAACTGTAGCCCTCTTAAGAAATAGACTATAAAAGAACATATTTCAAAATATGTAATTGTCTCGCATATCCAGCTGGAGCCCTCTGCTATAGGGAATGGATCTGATGTTGTTGGAAACTTGTGGTGTTAAATAGAAATGTCACCAATGAGCCTTTTCGGCATGACACTGAAGCTCTCTAATTATTTAAAATGAAAGGTATCCAAAATATTTGAATTTTTCTCATCATCTGAAACTTAATACAGACAGCAACCATTTTAGGCTTGTTTGATATGTGTGTGATCACATACATGCACATTGTGCTGAACCCTGAAGTCACCCCAAAAAATCACAAAAATGGGTGGAGGCAGAACAAGGGTGTTTGCAAGCTTTTCCAATGGGTCTTCCAATGCGCCTTGGAATGTATCCCCCACATAAATTGGTCACTGTCTGTACATATTCTAACAATCCCACCAATCAGTGGGATCCATCATCTATAAATGTAGCAAAAACCTAAAGCAATCTGGTTTCGTTAGTACTGAATTATGTTTACATAATCGGTGCTACAATACATTTCAATTTACTTTAATCTTGCAGAAAAGGGGCAATTCACCCAGTGACATTGAGATTCTTTAGTCAATAATTCTTTTATCTCTAAATAAAACCATAGACAAAATGGCAAAGCTAACATGAAGGACCTGTTTTTACAGAGCCCCACTAGAAAGCAGAGTCATCTGAAATAATCAATGGAGAAATCTACACATTTTTCCAGAATGTGGAAAAAATGAAGATTTTGTAAAGTGGACTAACAGCTGAGAGATCAGTATTAAAATCACAACTTAGTCATGAAGCTCACACTGTGACCTTGGGACAGCTACTCTCCAGCAGCCTAACCTACCTCAACAGTTTTTTCTAAGGATAAAGGGGGGGGGAAGTATATTCATGAATGCCACCTTGAACTTCTAGGAGGAAAGAATGGATAAATTGAACACTGTTAAAAGAATACTGCAAATAAAATGTTTTTCTCCAGCCTGCTTGTTCCTAATCTTGAATTTGGGTAGGAGGATAGGTTTGGAAACATGAAAAACTCCTAAAAATAAAAAAGAGGTCTGAGACATATTTAGGCCCACAGATTGGGCTTTACATGAAGATCCTGAGCAAATCTGCTGGGAGAGGCTTGACTAGTTGAGTTGCACAGGCAGGGTGAGATCCATGTTCCCATATAATATGTATTTGCTTTGCACAATGAGGTCTCAACTGAACCATTCAAAAATAAGCTCAAATGATTAAGTAAAAAATAGTGTAGAAAGACTCACACTGTGTCCACTATTGCTGTCTCTTAACAAGACTTGATCAAAAACAACATGCCTGAACTAGCAACCACACCTTTCCCCTGGCTAGCTACAAAGAATGTACTTTTAGTTGTGTGGAGGTGTGGCCTTGCTCAGCATGCTCAGAACAGAAGTACTGAGTTCCCAGGTCTAACAAAAGGGTAGACCTGCTAAGGTTATATACATCATACAGTTGCCATCATGACAAGAGAGAGCAGGAAACTTCACTACCAGGACCAAGAACCAGTAGCTCTGATAAGATACAAATTCATTACCAAGGTTTTTTCTGCCTAGAACAGTTGAGTGGGTCCTTCACGACCACAGCAATAATTTTGGGTTGAGATTGTTGAGTGGTACAGAGACTAGATTGGCCAGAAATGTCTTTAGGAGGAGCCTGTCAAATTTCAAATGGATTGTGGAATGGTGTACAGAATAAAGAGTATGGCCTTTGAGATTTGAGGAAATTCTTTAAAAACTGAAGAACATTTCAGTAAGTAGGGCTAAGGCCTGGTTGCCCTGCTGGACCAGCATCCACTCTTACTAGTGATGATAAAAATAAAAAATGAAAACACACAAAAAATAAGGAAAGGGAGGAGTGGGAATAATTTAACTACTTCCCAAATGCTTTTAAGCATATGACAAAATTTTTACCAGTTAAGCAAAATGTTTTGTCTTTTACTAAATCACAAATCTAATCTGTTTAAATTTGCAGCTCTAATTTGGCCCAACAGGCATAAAACCAAGTTGGAAAACTCACCAAATCCAAAACCACAACCACCGAACAATAAGCCTCCACAACCCCACAAGTGTCTAATTATAATGTGTCCTTTGAGCTTGAGGTCATGGGCCAAATGCTTTCCTGCCCCCCTCCCAAAATTGAATCTGCATGGTGAAAGTCATCTATGCATGCAAAACAGCTTAAGTTGTGTTTTGGGTTGTATCCAACGATGACTTTCTTTCTGCTTGTGTTAGCCAGATTTCACCCACCTTTCCTACCTATTGCAGTGTATCCCACAGACTGCAGGGGGGTGGGGTTGAGATCAGATACAAATCCAGTGCAGATAGCTGCCCTCAGAGGAGGTACAATGTTGAGGTGTTGTACTCATTAGTCACTCCTGTCAACCTAGCAGTTCAAAAGCATGTCAAAGTACAAGTAGATAAATAGGTACCGCTCCAGCGGGAAGGTAAACGGCGTTTCCGTGCGCTGCTCTGGTTCGCCAGAAGCGGCTTTGTCATGCTGGCCACATGACCTGGAAGCTGTCTGCAGACAAATGCCGGCTCCCTCGGTCTACAGAGCGAGATGAGCGCCGCAACCCCAGAGTCATCCGCGACTGGACCTAACGGTCAGGGGTACCTTTACCTTTACTCATAAGTCAAGTCAAATTCTTGATCTTATCCCATTGGTAGATTTTCTCTATTTTGCCATCATTTGAAGTCTCCACTGCCATATCCCTTCTATACCATCTTATCTCAATGCTTCTTTATTATTTTTCTTACTGACAGTTATGTCGTTAGTTTTTGGCTCCCTTCCAAACCATCTCTTATATCCATTCAGACATTCTTATTCACCTTCTTGTTTCTGCTCTAAACATTCTTGATCAACTCTTGCCCTTTGCTACACATCTTGAATTATCTTGTGTTTTTATATCAGTATACAAGTTTGTTTACATTGCAGCCTAGTTTAATTTCAACATAATTTCTGTTTAATGACTCTTTAGTCTTGAGAACCTCCACATATATTTGCCTGCTTAATAGGGGACTTTGAGAATGTTAAAAATGGCTAGATGGAAGGGCTATTGTAACACAATTCAAGTAATCTCCCCTGTGTTACCATGGATGTTGAGAATTTCCCCCCATATTTTCTTTTTCCTTCAATATCTTCCCAAGACGCCTTCAGAAGGGGGAAGCAAGTTGAGGAGTTACATACATCAAGCTGTATGGTTGTTTATAAAACATATGCTTAAATCTGGATATTTCAAGAATTGTTATAAATCTATTCCCAGGGGTTAGGGATCAGAGTACCAACCCTAGAAGTATAAGATTGGGCCAAACACATCAAGCCAAGATGCACATCAACAGCAGCTATCTGCAAACCCAATTTGGATCTTGAGTGCAGAATGGGAAATGTTCCCCAGAAAATGATGAAGTTAATATAAATAATGACAACTTTGGCAACAAAACAAGTAATGGCAATTTTTCTACAAAATAGTACTGAAAAGGTTAAGTAGTCTTTGCACTGCAGATTTAAAAAGATTCAAGGGGTTATATTTAAGAGAGAGAAAAGTTAACAAGCCAACCAGGTCTTGAATGAAAGCTATTAAATACCCATTAAGTCAATTAATATAAGCAAGCATCAAATTTATGTATGATGTTTTGAGATATTTAGCCCAACTCAAAGATGATTGCTTTTTATTTCTTATCCCTATAAAAGCAATTAATACAGCAGGATTACCATATGTTTGTTCTCTTGATAAAGAATGTATTTATGAATGCTGTAAAAGCAGTGTTGCTGGGTTTTTTTCTTTTTCTTTTTTTACACTATGGCAGATTTTAACAGCTGTGTGCATTTCTATTACTAAAAATAGATGCAAATAAAAGTTTTAGAATTTGAGTAAAGAGCACATTGTCAAATGTAATTGAAAAATATCCATCTACAGGCAGCGACCAATTGTGTGTGGGTTACATTCCAGACCCCACCCACACAAGTCAGTGGGGCCTGCATAAGCCTGTCCCACCCCATTCTGCCCCTTTTTGTGACTTTCCTATGACTTTTCAGGGTACTTTTGGGTTCAGTGTGGTCCCACACATATTGGATCTGCCTTAAACAGCCGCTGCCTATGCCACCAAGCATGCTTCATCTCATGCATAAAACGTCACCTTCCTTCTCTCTACAGCACTCTCCCCCCCCCCCAAAAAAGATCTAGAGCAGATGTGGAAGGGTGTGCGGGCTGCAGAAGAGGAAGCTGCAATGCATATGGTTGCACAAAGTAGGAGACCGCACAGTTTTAATGAATAATCAAACCTATATTTTTCTTAGACTGGCATACTTCAGAAAAAGCTCCTGGAACAGAAAACATCTGCAACGCACATTAATCCCCTTTAGTTCACAATGTATTGCCATCAAAGCCAATGGAAACAACATTAAGTTAAAATAGATGTATGTCATCAATATAAACTAAAAAGGGAAACTACAAATGCCAGCTAGTACACTCTATAACTGATTATTTATAATGAAGTTCTTTTAAAAGCACGCTACTCAAATGAACATAAATATAACATGAATACAACAAAATAACACTTCTCAAATGATGTAGGAATAAAGATTGGCTTAGGCAGCTCTAACATTATGATAATTACCACCCAAACACACACACTTTAGGCACAATCCTATTCTTGAGTGCTGGTTGAGAGGCTCTTGGGATCTGATGGAAGCCCTGCTTCATCAGCAGAATACGAGAAACACTGC
Organism: Zootoca vivipara; assembly: GCF_965207765.1. Taxonomy (NCBI): domain Eukaryota; kingdom Metazoa; phylum Chordata; class Lepidosauria; order Squamata; family Lacertidae; genus Zootoca; species Zootoca vivipara. Next base: position 33,553,368 of record NC_142582.1, read on the forward strand.
AGGCATGACAGATACTCCCAACTCCCAATATGCCAGAACAACACTTTTCTGGAGGATCAATTCCATTGGTGAAGATACCACAACACTATTTTGGTGCATCATGGTTTTACTATTCATATAAACACAAAGGGTGTTCAAAATATTTTGTAACTTTACAGAGAATGAATACAATGCAACAAGTATAAGCTATTGTTCAGCTTAAAATGAGCATAACAGGTATGTAAATAAAATTATTGAAATACCATTTTTAGACTAAGGGTGGAATTCAATGTCACACTATTATAAACATTCCACCTGTGCAAGCATTTAAGCTTGCCAGACAGAATGAACCCCTGCCTCTCCGTGTACACTGTCCTGGGGGTCCGCTCAGCACCACCCCGAGCCAATCAGGGGGCACATGAGGAAAGAAAGATGAAGGTGAATTATTCATGGAATGGTGAACAGTGGCCTTTGAAGGTCATAATCCTAAACAAATACCAGTAGATGAAGGGCTAAATTGGTGTACTCATTGTGTATCCCATAATAAACAATGTTTCAAGAGTTTAAGCACGGCTGAAATTCTCTTGGTGACCCAGGATATAGCCAACCCCAACTGCAATCAATCCTGAAACAACTGGTGCTATTACAAATTATCCCTAGTTGTCTAAAAAAGATGGCAAAACTCTGAAGGGGGGGGTTCATTTGTAAGCATTCATTATTTTCATACAAAAGATGACTGCAAGATGGGTTCCCTAGAACTTCACACGAGAAAGAATTGATTAATCAAAGAAGTTTTTGGAACAGTTCCATTCATGTTTTTCTAACACTGCATTCTGTTTCCAGAAGTTAAATTCAACTCAAGGCAGTTCTTCCCAATAACTGGCTCACAGCCATCACCTCAGGAGATCCTTGGAGACTGTTTGGCTCTACCTTGACAACACACACATGCACACCTCACTATTAAAGGGTGAGGCCTTGAGCATGCATCTTATAATCCCTTTATAGCCCTTAGCAATTACTACCTATTTTGATATTTTAAATCCCAGGTATGAAGACAATTTGCTGACAATGAAGCACAGACAAGACAGCAGTAGATTGGGCTCATAATCAAACACTTAAATTTGGAAGGCATTACCAGCTTGAAAGGACCCAGGTGGCGCTGTGGTTAAACCACTGAGCCTAGGGCTTGCTGATCAGAAGGTCGGCGGTTCGAATCCCTGTGACGGGGTGAGCTCCCGTTGCTTGGTCCCAGCTCCTGCCAACCTAGCAGTTCGAAAGCACGTCAAAATGCAAGTAGATAAATAGGAACCGCTACAGCGGGAAGGTAAACGGTGTTTCCATGTGCTGCTCTGGTTTGCCAGAAGCGGCTTTGTCATGCTGGCCACATGACCTGGAAGCTATACGCCGGCTCCCTTGGCCAATAATGCAAGATGAGCGCGCAACCCCAGAGTCGGTCACGACTGGACCTAATGGTCAGGGGTCCCTTTACCCTTTACCAGCTTGAAAGACAAGCAGAATAAATGCACTGAAATTTATGGCAATTAAACAAATTTTATTTTGTCAATTTCTTAATGAATAGCAAAGCATTCTGAATGCCCCTAGTATAATGTTCTCTCTATTACAGGCAACTCCCCACTTGCACCCAAACTACTTGCATGCGGGGCCCTGGAATGCAACTCCCACATAAGTGAGGAGTCGCAAGTACTAATACAAAGTTATAGCTTACTGGATAGTTTGTGGATCACACAAAGATGATTCTAACATGTTCTTTTAAAAATGAGAATACTTGTTTGAAGAGAGTTTATACTTAAAACATGCACCTAAACTCTTTGTATTTTCCACACTAACTGTAATACATTATATAGAGTAGATAGCTTAGAATAAATATGGTCAGTATGTGTCATTTTGGTTTCTTTTTAAATATAATGAAGTAATCCAGGAGGAAGGCTGCAACACACAAAACACAATTTAAAAGGAGAGTAGAAATGTGTATGTACCGGTATTAGCTAAAAGCATATAAACTTCATGTTACATTTGAACAGCAAGGGTCTCGCTCATCCTTACTCATGTAAGGAAAGGGCTACAGGTATGCTATAGCTACAAGTTCACTGGCAAGTTTGAAGGAAGGGTGAATTCTCTGAAGAGCAATAATAAAGAGAGCTGCCTGGTGTATAATGGGAGGGGCATGAAGATGATAGTAAAGAAAGTGAAAACAGACTAGAATCGGCTTAGTTGCAGAAAACAATTTGCATGCAACAAGGACCCAGGTTCAATCCCTGGTATCACACAGAAAGACCTGAAATATTGGAGAGTCACTGCCGGACAGTATACAATGGGAGCGATCAGGATTAATGGTCTGATTTGGTGCAAAGAAACTATGATAGGAGATAGCTTGTTCCTCATAAAAACAGGGTAAACAACAAAACCCACATCTTTCCTTATACACTGGGATAATTAGAGCAAGAATACACTTTATTTTATTCACACCAATGGTATTCCTGAAACCCAACCAGATGTTATATGGGAGATATGCAACAGGATTTCTTGTCTGAAAGGTTTAAGCTTAAAATGGCAGGAGGGATGGGTATATTATAGATGCTTTCCAGCAATAGGAATACTGTATATTACTAATTGTGGCCCTCCAGATGTTGTTGGACTACATCTCCCATCACAATCCCTGCCCACTGGTAATACTGTCAAGGGCTAAAGGGAGATAGTATCCCATAAAAGTCACAAATTCCCCAGCCCTGGTATAGGAAGGTCTCTCTCATCAGCATGTGATGCTCAAGAGCGTTCTAGACAATATTTTATGCTGCCTAAATGGTCTCTGACAGAAACCCACATTTTGCAGTGGAGATTACTCAGTATTGGCACTGGTACTAACAATTGATTTGTAGTGAAGATCACTGGGGTGAATATAAAGTACACTATGACAATGCAAGGAGTTCATCTTTAAAGAGGAATATTAATCTTTTCAGATTATCTATAAAGCAATACTATAAACACATCGAGCTCAAGGACCCTTTGCCATTTTTTGGTCTACATTTTGATAGTGCATATTTGTACAAAGATTGGAAAAGATTGAGGGCACAAGGAGAAGGGGACGACAGAGGACGAGATGGTTGGACAGTGTTCTCGAAGCAACAAACATGAGTTTGACCAAACTGCGGGAGGCAGTGGAAGACAGGAGTGCCTGGCGTGCTATGGTCCATGGGGTCACGAAGAGTCGGACACGACTAAACAACAACAACAACAATTTGTACAAAACATTTAACAGCATTTGCAGAACCTGGTAACTATTTTTTCCAGATATCCTTCAAATTAATTAAAATATTATAGACAGTAATAATCCTGGGAGTAACGAATAATATACTGTATCACCAAACCTATTGATCATTTTGGATGTATTGGTTCCAAGCCCCTAAGGACTCTAAAAGGGAACAAACAATAGTCTAAATAGAGCTCAGCAAGAAACTTGGAGACAAGGTGATATAGGATCAGATTTTGATTTTTTAAAAAGGTAGGCAACTGTCAAAACTCGTAAGTCATCATAAGGTTTCTAACTAGGTCTAAGTGTGCCTAGCTGAGTACACTTCAGTAATCCAACCCAGGAGTAACCAAAGCATATATAACATACTTTCAGTCTGCCTACTACTCTAAGACAAATCTGAAGCTTGTATAGACAGAACTGGGCAGAAATTCTGTGAGTCACCAATAGTATCCTCTCAACCTAGTTTACCCTCACAATGTTCTTAGGAAAGCATGATTACCCATGTTTGCTGCACTGAACTTTTATCAAAAGGTGGGATAAAACCATCACTATCTCCCTAACCCCTCTGCTTATAAACCATCACAGCCAAAGGACAACAAAATTGTTCATCTATATAAGATTATGAATAATCTAGTTCTCCAGTATTACTTAATCAGCACTATTTCAAAGCAGAGGCACACCTTGGCATCTCTCCTACAAACAATGAAACGTTATTGGTATTGGTTCCATAATACTCTTCAGCTCACCAATGGTTTAAAAACTGAAGAGGAATGAAATAAGGCCGTACTAGTTCTCAACATGGATAAATTACTTCTACAAACATCCCGATACCAGTGTTAGAAACTGGGATAGAAAAGCTACGAGCCAAATGACTTCTGGGACCTGGGTTGTGGGAGCCAAAACAGAATGTCTAGTTGCCATGGGGGGGGGGGGGTTGGCAACACTTTTTATTTATTAGTTTGATAAGTATGAACTAGTGTGCAATTGACATATGAGACACATTGTTAATATCACGTTTTTAAGCATAAATTGTTACTACATTTTTAATTTGGTGTTTACAATAAAAATATTGGTACCATACTTGAGTTTTCAAAACACTCTACTCTTTATTGTGAAACTCCTTAACATACTATCCTTAAAAGATACTTTGAGGTTTCATTGCACATACATTTCAGTAATCCTTGGGTGTCAGCCAGGTGCAAAAAATGGCACCCAGATTTTCCGAGGTGCTTGCAAATGGATAATATTTAGGCACATAATGCACCTGGCGCCCTGCTAATTTTGAACCCTGAACTGAAATCAATAGAAGTTTGAAAGTTAGTTTTTAAGGTCTTTTTAAAAAACAACTAAAGACAATATCATGAGTTTCAATGGAGAAGGGTTTGGGAAAATATTATGTTTTGATTGGCAGGCATGGGTTTTAATCACAGTGATTATTTTCCCAGGGCACTCCAATCATAGTGAAGGGATGTTGGACTCCTTCCCAATCACTTGCCATTTCCTAACAATTAAAAATCCATACTTCAACAATCAATTTGTTTTCAAAACCACTGTTTGTTCTTCCCTCCCCATATGTCTTTGCTTAGATATTCTGAAAACTTAAAGAGGGCTCACATTATATGGTCTTTGCATATTCTCTCTCCCTTAGTTCAATTGTTGGACAAGTTATATTATTTATTTGTTCCTCTTTATTCAAATCCTTCATTTTTTCCAGCAAACACCTACTATATTTTTTTTGCTTTTCATTCTGTTCTATTCTTTTTCCTTGTTTGTGCAAACTTCTCAGAGTCCACCCACCACCCTGCTGATACATGTTTGGTTTTTTCCCCCATTGCAAATTGTTCCCCTGCCCTGGTTTTACATTGCTTGTTCAAAGTTTCTAAACATTCCTACGTTCTCCCTCTCAGACTTCGACTTCCCCCTTAAATCAGCTAAACCTGCTTGTCCCTTCCAGGAGCTCCCAGTTGTGTTGCTTATTGGTAAACTACTACCATGCACTTACCCAAGGGCACCTACCTCATGTTACCACTTCTCAGACTGATTGTCCGCAGAACATATAGGGAGGTGAAGTGTTTTCTACTTTATTCATCTTCCAAAAAGAAGAAGAAGTCTTTCCTTGCAAAGAATCACTTCAGCTAACATTCTGAAAGCTGGTAAGTTTCACTACCTCAGAAGGGACAACCATGCCTGAAAATTGCACCCAATTCTGACAGAAGATAGAAGATAAAAAAGCTAGATATTTTAAAAACTTTAAAGTTTTAAGCAAAGAGCTCTGGGGGGATCTGCCTGCAATTTGGCAGTCTTAATGTATTCAAGAGGGGGTCATTTTGCCTTTAAATATCATCTCTCTAAATATGGAGTATCATAGATCAGAGATGGGTGGTACCCTGAGGATCATCTAGTCCAAACCTCCTTCAATGCAGGAATATGCAGCTGTCCCTTATGGGGATTGAACCTGCGACCTTGATGTTATCAGCACCACGCTCTAACCAACTAAGCTATATTATGCTTCTTATATAGCCACTTTTGATTCCCAATTATGGGGGGGGGCACACACAGAAAAGAGGCAGAGCTCTGGATTTAATCAATTCTTCCTACCCTGAGATAGAAGGCTCACTTCAACTGCGACACTAATGCAGGCCTCAGCCAAGATGGCACTGCCTTCAAAAGATGCCTCTTTCTTGCTGGAGAAAGAAAATGGTAACAATATCTGAGGAGATGAACTTGCAGCAGAAGTAGTAATAAAGCTTATTAAAATACTTAGAATAAACTAATGCTTCCACTGGAAACAAAACTGACAGAATTTAACATGTGGCTTGATTGTTTAACAGAAACAACTACAGCAACAAAATAATTAAGACAAATCTAAGAGAAGATCAAACAATTACAAAAAGAAAATGAAGATACATTCAACATTTTCATTTTTTTGTAGAGAGAGTAGAATAGAATGATCTTGCACAATATTTGCCTCATGCTTAAATCACTGCTTCCAGACCTCATAACCACTGCTGATTATTTTGAACTGGAACACAGAGCACTTGGACAAACTGAGGGAGAGAACCCCCCCTCCCCCTGCTTTGCCTGATACAGAAAGGAGAAGGAAGCATGGAAAAAAACAAGGAACCTAATATCCATAACTTATATCACTGGAGCTTCCTCTAACATCTTACCACCATGAGAGGATCAACACACCTCACATCAACAAATAGACTGCAAGCAACAGATCTCCGCAACACTCTTGGAATCAACCTACTTCTGGAATGACAACAAGAAGAGGCAATGGAAGAAGAGCATGCTGAATTTTCTGATGGATGGTGGGAGGATGCAAACCGGAGCAAAAGATCCAGAAAACATCTCACACGTAACAACAGAGGAGACCACTAAAAACACACCAAGCAGCTACATCCTAGATCCTCCGGATATTGTTGACAAGACTTAACTTGTGACTTTAACCAAATCTCAAGGAGAATGGTATCCTGGTTACAGGTTAATCTTTAACACTAGAAACAGTAACAGTGAACATGAGGGGAATTAGTGATCCTATAAAAAAGAAATGCCTAGACATACAAGCCACAAATTGCCTTTGTATCTCTTGTTAAAACCCCCTAGGGAAAGTAAAATCTTCAGTGGTAATTGGTTTCAACACCAAGTGACAGCACCAGGTTCAAGTAAAGGACAGGGTGGTAGCAGTCATTTTTGGAAAATGAATAAACTTTAAAATCCATTCAATACTGAAATACAAGAATGTTTTTTTAACCATTCATTGTCCCTTTAATAATAATGTAAACTGTTGGATCCCTATACTGTATGCACCAAACGCGAAGTGACTTGACTTTATTTGAAAAGTTTAATGTAAATTAAATAAATTTGCTGACGGAAAAGCCATACTACAGTATGGGGCAACTTCAACCTTAATGTAGGGGGAGTCTCTCTAAAAGATTTGAGCAAGGTAGACACCAGGAAGAACTTTTTAAAAGATAAAGAAATTGGCCTATTACAGTCAGAACCAGGTTTGCAAACGATGTCACATTATCACGATGCAATGTCTAAATGAATAGACTGCAGGTTATAGCCATCACTCCAACTCCAGAAGCTACTGCACTTGGAGGTGCAGGGAGCAAACTTACAAAGCTGAATGCATGGAAGAAGAAAGTTGACAAAACAGTTCCATTTTATATTTGGAAGTTTAAACCATGATTTGGCCTGACGTCGCAACCAAGTTAAGGGTTTGAAAAAATGGTCATTGGCTTTTAAAGAATATGGTTTTCTAGTTATGGCAGTAAGATTTAAAGTTACTTGTCAAACTGCTGATGGCACACTACCGCAACGTAACAGATCCAATAAGCTGCTGAAAACAGATGCATGAAGTACACAGAAAACCAACACCTGAGGAATATAAACAGAACTGCCTTACAGTGTTGTTTGCAGATATTCAGTAGCACACTGCTAAGGGAAAAGGTTAGGAGGTTGCGATCCCTTAGCAGTGTCCAAACTTCCCACATCCCCAAGGGTACTCTAGCCATTCCTCGCACTGAATCCTTGGAACCTCCAGCTAGACAACAGAATCTGCTAGAAGATCAGAGTGGACTGAGTTAAATCAATGCAATTTCAAATGCATCCTGAAGCTGTAGCAGCCAACTGAAATCACTGATTTAATCATTTCCCATTGGTGCTTTTTATTTTCCAATACAAATAAGTGATTCACCACTTCTGATTTAAATGGATTGCAAGTCTAATCCAGCCCACCAATACTTTTTTTGCTGGTCCAGCAGAACCTAGCCCAGAGCCAACAACACTGAACAAAATACCTCCTATCTGCCACTGATCAAAGTAGATCAGAGTGTTCCATTATGTTCTGATGTTTTCCCAAGTGCTTGCGAAACATTGGAATGCTCAATATGCATAATAGCAGAATGGAACACTCCAGAAACAGGAAGGAGCATTCCAATCAATAGCAAGTAGAGGTTCAGCACCACCCAAATCAGCAATGGTAAAAGGGGTCATGTAACACTATATCACTGGATGGAGTGGTTTAAACATCTGCTGCATGTCTCATGTGCATGAATGTGAGTGGCCATACCCATCACCAGACTTCACATTGTGCCAAATATCTCTCCCGCTCTCTCTGTTCAAGTGCACAGCACACTTGAGCAAACATACATCACATACAAATGCCTGCCATTCTCCCATCCCTTCAAAATATCTAAAAAATATGCATAGGCCATCAATCACGTGTTGGTGATCCCCAACCTAAATGTTACTAAGAACCAGCATCTTAACATACTAAACCAGCTCATAATCTCAGAGAAAACAGCACCCTTAAAGAGTCAGAAAAGCCACGCTGTAACCAGTGTTAGAAACTGGGATAGAAAAGCTAAGAGACAAGTGGCTCTTGGAACCTGGGTTGTGGGTGCCAAAACAGAATGTCTAGTCACATTTGGGGAGCGGGTATCAGCAACACTTTATTCATTTTTTGATAAGCATGCATTAATATGCAATTCACATAAGTGGCACATCGTTACTATTTTAATAGAATTGTTAAGAGATGTATAATTTTGTGTTTACAATGAAAATATTGGTACCATACTTCAGTTTTCAAAACACTCTACTCTTATTTTTAAACTCCTTAATGTATTGTCTGTCCTTAACATATATTTTGAGGCTTCAAAGCACACACATTTCAGTAATCCTTGTGATAAGGCAGACCAGTATCACAGTGATTGTTAATACTGATTTTTTTTGTATTGTATTTTCCTGCTATGTAATCAACCATGAGCAAGCTATGCCTCAAAAGGTGGCCTATGCAAATTTTTCTTGATAATTATATACTCAAGGCCATGTTTACACTTTTGTGGCATAATGATCCATGATCTTTGCCAAGAAAAACTGAATTTGAAACTGCTTTGGTAGTCACAGGCAGGAGCAATGAGTTACACAAAAGGATGTAACCTTGCTCACTACAATTCCTAAGCACCCTCCTGCTTGGTTTCACAATCGTTACACACACACACACACACACACACACACGAAACTAGAAGCTTGATTTAAAAAGCTACGTGCATTATTTGCTTTGGACTGAAATATATATTATCTTCTGTACAGTATTTGTGCAGCACACACAATGCTGGCAAAACCAGTGGAAAACAGCATATAGATAACTAATTACACCTTTTAACTGTGCAATTAACAGTAGATGCACTCCTGCTGCTGCTTTGTGGGGCAAGGGGGTCTTTGGAGCCATGACACCAACACCAAAGTGCGGCAGCTGTTGGAACCGTTTTAAAAGTTGGAGCAGCCAAATGAACAGCTCCGCATTTGCAGTGCTGATGGGGCTCCAAGCAGCAGCCCCAAACAGTTCCTCTCCTCTGCAGCATCCCCAGCGGCAACCGCCACCAGGGCTTGATAGTCATCGCCTCAGATGTTTCCACAGCACCAAAAGATGTGTGTCTACTGGTGCCGCACTACCCCGCCAATCAGGTGATTTGCAGGGAAGTACAACAGCAAAAGGGGGTGTGGGTGGCGCTGTGGGTTAAACCACAGAGCCTAAAGCTTGCCGATCAGAAGGTCGGGGGTTTGAATCCCCACAACAGGGTGAGCTCCCGTTGCTTGGTTCCTGCTCCTGCCAACCTAGCAGTTCAAAAGCACAAAGTGCAAGTAGATAAATAGGTACTGCTCTGGCGGGAAGGTGAATGGCGTTTCCGTGCACTGCTCTGGTTCGCCAGAAGTGGCTTAGTCATGCTGTACGCCGGCTTCCTCGGCCAAGTAAAGCAAGATGAGCACCGCAACCCCAGAGTCGTCCGCGACTGGACATAATGGTCATGGGTCCCTTTACCTTTACAACAGCAAAGAGGTGCCTTTTGGTGCCCTGCTGCCCCACAGACCAACTGACTGGAGTTGCATTGCAGCCACGTGGAGATGTTAGATGCCCAACAATGGCACCTGGACATCTGCACTGCCTCACAAAAGGCCTGTTGCCAGTCCTGCACAGCAGGAAGCAAGTGTATCTCATTCGGGAATGTTCCATAATTGTGAAGCCACCACTGATAAGATATTTTATTCTCAGGTCTGTGAACCTAAATTGATCTTACTGGCAATCATGCAACAGAGGCAGTGGTTTTCAACCAGTGTGCTGTGGCACCCTGGGATGCCTTGAATGATGATCAAGGGTGCTGTGGGCAACAATGGCCTCTGTCCCTCTTTCCTGCCTTCCATTCCTCCTCTGATGCCCTCTCGGGTCTCTGCCTCTCAAAGGGCTTGCACAGCTGTTTATTGCAGCAGCCCTGGCTATAAGCTCTGCAGGTGAATGGTGCCTCTGGGAAGCACCTCTCTTTTGAGTGGGGGTAGGGACTCAGAGACCAGAGACAGTAGCAGCAGCTGCCCGGAGAGCTCCCAAGGAGAGGAGAGAGGAGAGGAGGCCAAGGGAACATTCTACAAGGGAGGGCAGCTCTGCAGGCAAGGGGTAACATAACTGGGCTCCTGAGCCCCACAGGGGTGCCACAGAAATAATGTAGTTGGTCAAGGGAGCCATGGGGAGAGAGAGGGGGGGATTTCCCTAGTGAGCACAATGGATGAAATTCCTAGTGACATAAAGGGTGGATAAGAACAGAAAGGAGCCCTGCTGAATTAGAATAATGGTCTACCTAGTTCAGGGCTAGCCAATTTCAAATGCATGGCTATGGGAAGCCTATAAGCAGGACATGAGCATGCTAGCACTCTCCAGCTGTTCCCCAGCAGCTGGTATACAAAGGTATGCCAGCTCCAGCCTTAGAAGTAGTATAGTCATCACCACAAGTTACCACTGAGAAGCTTATCCTCCATGTATTTGTCTAATTCCACTGTCTTACGTTTGTGGTCATCAGCACATCTTGCAGTACAGAATTCCACAGCATCACTGTGAACTATGTAGCAAGATTGGTTTTCTGGATAGTTTGCATCACAACACATTGTGTAATGCAAACTGAAAGTTTTATAATTTAACAAGTTTCTTACTAGCAAACAAGGCTAAAAAAATACCCCTGTTGGGACAGTTTCTAAAGCTTCTTAAATGTTTCCTCATTCTTGCTGCATTGTTAGCATACTCCTGCCTGCAATATTTACATCTACCTCTTCCCTTCAGTGGTTTCATTAGAAATTATGCCAAATGCTAGTGACTTTTTTCTGATTAGGCAATATTATGATTCAAAGTAATCAAATGCAGTACCAAAACAGATTTTAAACAAGCAATTCCAAATTCCCCAGGTCCAGAAATGAAACAAGACACCACCCTGAAGTCTGTGTTTGCAGCAAGGAAAATAAAAATTAGTAAGTTTCGCTTTAGCTTGCAGCCTCACACTCAATAAATAAGAATGTTACCTTTTCTATTGATTTGACCTGCACAGCAAAGACATTAATTCAATTGTTTTACTTGATTACTGGCTTGATTATTTATTTATTTGGTTATAGATGTTGTTTCTCTAAATATGTTCAAGGTGTAAAACAGTAGAACTTGTAAAGCCATTAAGAACCTGTATGATAATCATTCCTGATAAACTGATCTAAAAGTTTTGTATGCACTGTTTTATTACTCCTGACCCAAGTTACAAATACAAATCAATGACATATGGATTCCCTCGCATACTTGCAAGTGGTAATCACATTTATTTTAACTTTGAAACTGCCAAGTTTGCCTAATAGATTATTTGCAATTAGCATCCCACTGAAATCAAAGGGAAACCCAGTATGCCAAATGTATAACGTCATTAAGATATTAGTGATTTTTTATTTTCAAACCCTTTCCTGCGGGTCACAAGCTTATTTTATTCATTCATTATATGTTTATACTTTGTGATCATATAAAACTATGTCGTGTACAGAATACAATGCATTAGGGCAAACACAAAATAAAACAAAGCAAGTCACTATGAAAACAAAATACCGTGTAAGCCACATAAGTTCACAAAGCGTACAATGTGTGTCACATTCAGGAAAATGCTTGCTAGAACAAGTTTAAAACTGCTGCCTAAACACACCTGGAGCCAAAAACACTGATGATACCTGCCTAATCTCACTGGGCAAGGAGTTCCATAAACCTGGTGCCACCACACTGAATGCACTGCTTCTTGCTGAATTTGCCTTGTTACTTTGGTGTGGTTCAGACCGTATATTAAACCATAGTTTTAAAAATGGTTTAATATGTATGAGTTAGCATGTTGATGCACTGCTGAAAAGTCTGCACTCCGCTCCTCTGCCACTCCTGCTGTACTAAGGTGAATATTCTGTTAGTACAAGGTTTCTCCTGGTTTTACAGAATCTTCTTCTGCTCTCCTCTCCCTACATGCCTCCTAAACCTACTCTGGGGTTCTCCCAACCATACAGAGCAGATTTGGGTATAGTGCGGGACACACATGTTGGAGTGGGGAGTCCAACTGTGCCAGAGGGAATCACTGAAGTACAACAGGTTAGTTGAATTCCACCCCTGGTTTGTTTTTCTTCAAACCATGAGGAGTAGACAATATTTCTTCTTGGCTTACTGCTGATAGTTTGTTTGGCAGAAACAAACCACAAGCCTGGGTTCACATACAGCAAGGCAGACTCTGGTTTGTTTCCTCCCCAGTGCAGCAGCTGGGAAACGAAGCACAGATTTTAAAGCAGAAGCTATGGTTTATTGTGATACGTGAGCCAGACCATTGTGCCAATGTTTTCATTAAGCTACCCATCACCCCTCTCCCAACTCCAAGCAAGAAAGGAGAATAGCATTCTGCTCATGACTTTCACCAGAGTGCAACTGGTCACCTTCCACGTCAAAGAGGGTATGAATGGAATCCAAGGTTATTTATAATAGTTGATCAAAAAGATGGCAGCATAGCCTGCTCCTGCTGAACTTTTTCTTAATTTTCCTTTTCCTTACTCAACACCAATCCACTCTACGGTAGCTGTTCTCCACCTCCCACAGCCATCTACCACCTTCCCTGTGGGAAGAGATACCAATGAGCTTTAAAGTATATTAACATGATGAGCCTTTTATTTAAGCATTAGCCTTGCAACCACAGACATCTAGGAATTGTATTAAGGCAGGTGCATGGACTTCCATGCAGACTAGTGAGCAGGCTGGCAAAGGACAAATGGAGAGCTCATTCCCTCCTCCATGTCCAGCATGGAAAGTAAGCACATAGGTATAGGAAGGAATTCCTCTCTTCCATGCCAAGCACCAAACCACTCTTCTCCCAATTCCAAGTAGGCTTGGTAAAACAATGCAAGCTTTTGTTGACTTATTTACACTGGTACTGCCGACTGCAGTTTTAAAAAATGTATTTTAGTATTACTTGCAAGCTTCACTGGAAGTATTTGTTTCTTTAAATAAATGATGCAAGTAAATAAATAAATATTTAGGCAGAAAAAGCAGCTTTTAACTTGTATTTAATAGACAGTTAAACATTTGACAAGACAGATTGCATTTATACATGATCTAAACAAAGTTTCATTTTTAAGGGGAAATTCATTTTAAAACATTTTAAATAAAAATCAAAGGGCCACTTCTTTAAAAAATTCATTTTACCCACCCTGTACAGCTTAAGGTTCCCTCCCCACAAAACTTTACTAAAAGCACAATAAGAGGCTAACAATACTTGTATATCCCAAACTTATCTTTAGAAAAAGAACTAAGGTTTGCTAACACAATAAACAAACAAGTTAAACAGAATGATCAACACAAAATTGAGACATTGTGAGACAAGCAGAATTCAAACTAAATGTAAAAGGTCTTCCCTCAAATACCTTAAAATGAACCACATTTCTAGTAGGCCTACTTTGCAGAAGTCCAAATGGTAGACCCCTTTGGGCCTGTCAACAAATGCAGTTTCACGATCAAGAAACACCTAAACATTGTATATTGGATTTCTAGTTTTGACCTAAGCGTTGGGACAGGTGATGTGATTGGACACTGTCCTCAATATAATTTGCTTCCCAGTCTGTTTAGGGCCTTAAAAAGGTCAGCACCAGCACTATTAATTAGGCCACAAACAAAGTGGTAATCAATGCAAATAGTATAATACCAATGGAATACTGTATGCAAAATATCACAGCAGCCCCATGAACAGTATCTTACAGTTGTCTTATATAGATGTTATCAAGGCATGAATCCAGAAAGGGTGTTTTATTATTACTATCATCCAGGAAGACCTAGAGCTAGGACACCGTAACATACTTAAGCAGCTTCCTCAAGTAGGGAACATATGAAACTGGGCAAAAATCTTCCAAATCTGGTAATTGCTTATTTACAAAGCAACTCAAAGTATGTTGGTTGTGCAGTTGGGATCCTAACTTCATTCAGCAATGCATTAATAATCCCTCACACACAGTCAGTCAAAGCTACTCTAATTGATCTAGTGAGCCAGGAAGGGAAAGTTTAAAGCACTGTACAAGTAGTAAGTCACACTTCTCCAAGATCCTTTCCATAACCTTAGGCTACATAAACTGGTAAGAATCTATTTTTTATAATAATAATAAAAAACTTGTAAGAAGGAATGAAAGATACAGTAAGCACCAACTCTGTATGAGTAGAACCCATGTCAAAAAAGATGCAAGCAATTTATCTGCAAAGTGTTTTAAGAGTGGTCATAATACGCCAAGATTTCTTCAAAACGCTGCCTTGGAATCAAGCTGAAGATGACCCCACACACTATTTGGAAGAGTTTCAATGGATACTTAACAGTGATTAAAAGCAAGATTTCTTTAATACCCTCTGCTTTAAAATTGCTTTAGCTATTTTAGATTTCTATTGTTGATTGTTTTCTATTTTTTCTTTTTTTTATGTAAACTTCCTAGACAACTTAGTAGGATGGGTGGTATACAAATGCAATGAAACACTAAGATGTAGGGCTAAATACCAAAACATTACCAAGCAGCGCTCTGAAAGTTGTGCAATGTCAGCAAAATTTGCTGCAAACTGCAGATTCATGCCTGGATACTCTGGTTCTCAGAAGCACTAGTGGCTATAATAGCTTTTTTCAACAAGTACTCCGGACACTCAACGAAAGGAACGCTCGACATAGAGCAGCTCTGCACATGCGCGAAGCACGTTTTAGTGCTTCTGTGCATGCACAAAGCGTGCTTCTGCGCGTGCAGCAAACCCAGAAGTAACCCGTTCTGGTACTTCCGGGTTTACCATGGACATTCGATGAAATGGGCCCTAAATGGGGCAGACTCAAAACAAGGTACGACTGTACATGGCCTATGTGAGATATATACATATTCCTAGAATCATAGAGTTGGAAGAGACCACAAGGGCCATCCAGTCCTGAAGTGTTTAAATAACTCCAAAATGTGATTGAAGAAGAAAACTTTAATTTCTATGAATGAGAAATAAAGAGGAATTAATAGTGGCTGAAGTTTCTACTGCAGCATGGTCAAAGTTAAAATTCAACCTTGTACCTCTGAAACAAAAATACAGGCATACTGTACTTTTTTGTCATAATATTTGTCTCATGTAGACTCCATTAAGACATAAAGCCACAAATGCAATAGCATAAGCTAAAGTACTTTGATTAATTTAAAATTAAAAAATTCCTAAAGACCAACTAAATAGTTATAATTTAGAACAGCCTTCCCCAACCTTGGAACCTTTGGATGTTTTTGATTGCAGCTCCCATCATCTCTGTCCATTTTGGCCAAGCTGGCTGAGGCTGATGCACAAGCTGGAGTCTGATACATCTGAATGACAGAAGGTTGGGGAAGGCTGCTCTATAAAGTCAGTATAAATTAACCTCCTAAAATTTATATTTAAGATTGATAATTATAACTGTAATTGCTCAGTGTTAATAAGAAAACGGTAAGAGAATTTTTAATTTTCATTTAGTAAGTATGAGAAATTAGTGTTCATTCTATGCAAGTATTATGCTATTCAACCCAATTGCTCAACACCTTCAAAAATTCCCCTTCAAAAATTAGATTGGTTCAAATCATAGTTGAAAGCACAGAAAGTTTGGCTTTCTTTATATCTGTCTTGCTATTTTGAAGTCACTAAGTTACAGTACCACAAAAAAGGTATTGTAATTTTTTGTCATAGTAAACATCACTAAAACAGTGCAATTCTACACACACTTACTGGTACTCAGAAATAATCCCACAATATTCAATGTGGCTTACTGTCAGCTAAGTGCCCATAAAATATCAGCTTAAAAAAAAAAGAGCAATCCTAACCCCCAGCCAGGAACAGTGGCACTGAATGGAGCAACATTGCAACCACAGCAGCCCAACTCTGCCGCTCACACCAGCAGCCAGGTGGACGGTGAGGAAGTCACTAATGCTGCTCATTTTGAGCCAGCTCCAGTTTGGTACAACAAAGAGGCCTAGATAGGGCCCACCACCAGTAGGAAGACAAGCATAGGATCTAGCAGGTCCCTGGCTGGTTCAGCTCTATCCCCTCTCACCCCCCAGAAACATCCAACTTGAGGCAGGAGGGTGTGTTGGCTGCAACTGGCATGGACACCACAATGGGGACTTCAATGGTGGCAGGAGCTCCCTGCCAGTGAAGTCTGCTAAAGTTGTACCCAAACCCTCTGTTGTATCCAAGCTCACTTTGACAGTGGATCAGTGGTTTGGCTTGCTCTGTACACCAAGAATAGGAACAGTTTGAAGTTTACAACCAAATAATGTTGCAATGCCTAGCAATTCCCTGGGAGGGGGACCTTACGGAGGCAAACTTGTCAAATTTACGAACAGCCCCAGTAAACTATTTGGAATGGCAATCAGCACATGAGATAGAACATGTAGCTTCCTATATATTCCACCCAGGACTAGCATATTTTATGTCTTTGATGGTACCAGTATACAATGAGGGATCTGTGAAGATCTTGAGCTTCCTTGGAGAACTACCGATTCCTTCCTAGGGTAATTCTTCATACCAAAACTTAATTTGCAGTTTTCCCAGAAACCATGACAACTGAAAGTATAACAGAGAAATGTGGACTCTACTAGACATCTGCCACAAAGCCCCTATTTCTAGTACCTTAGGAAAAGATTTTCACAATCCTTTTACCTCAGTAAAATACCCATGTAAAGCATTTTAGAACAACCAAGAAAAGGGGCACACTTGCTGATCAACAGATCTGTAAACAGATACAGATTTATGAATTTGTGTGCTAGAAAACCCCAAATGTTTCTATGGAAATTTGCAAAGCTAAGGTTACGTTTTTAGTTAGAATTGTTTAGCAAGCATAATGAACAAGGACAATTGTTTCAGTTACTCAAGCAATTTAAACAAACTGAAATCTGAATCCCAAAGCTGTTAAAACAAATCTCCTATCATGGTGGTTTCCCTTACAGCTGCAGTACAGTCATGTAGTAACCTCATTAAAAAAAACAACCAAAACTTCAATGTTTGTTGACAGACACAAAAGAGCAAAAGTTACACCAGTTATGAACACTCAAGGTTTGACAGTTCAGCAGCAACTATGAAACCTGGGTGCTTTGAGCACTATTATAAAAACAACAATTTACAAAAATACTTTCAGTATACAAGTGATGCATTAGGCATTATTTGAGAACAACTGAATGTTTTGTGGTATTTGGCTGGGATTGTGAAGTGTTATCAAAACTGTACTATTTGCTCTTCCTTGATGTACATAACAATTCAGTTTTATTAGATGCACATTAGCCAGTGCTTGAACTAAATAGCTAGGAATTTTTATGATAATCTACTAGTACTGTAATAGACAGTTACACAAGTATTCTTATAGAAACAATTTAATGATAGCCACATTTATGCTATATCACTGTTGATACCTTAATTATTTTTCAGGTATGGAAAAAACAAGTTGCTTCATTTTCTATATTCTAATTAAATATCCTGACTCATTTTTTTGGCTCTAGCTTGACTCTAAAGATGTGTTTTAAAATTCAAATTTCTGTAATACCGTACATGAAAAAAATTCTTTAAAATACATATACACTGTGTTAAGAGACTATGCAATACAGTAGAAGAAAGCAATTTCTCCCTAACTTCATCTTGCATCCTCGCTGGACAAAAGGTATTCTCAAGAACTTTCCTCATCACTGGCTGGGGTTGCATGTCACTCTAAATCAAACCATGGTGTACTAGAAACATGCAAGCTTCTGTAAAGGAATTCACAGACACTATGTGCATCCCTGGTCATTCAGTTTCTGCTGCTGAGCTGAGCTATGATTTGGCTTAGTGTCATCTTAATCCAGACTCGTGGTTAGGTCTCTCCAGGCCACAACTAGGAACTGTAACCACGATTTGCACTAGGATTTACAGCTTGTGGTTTGTTCATGAAAGCTAAACAGTGAGCTAGCTAAACCAGGCTCAGAGGCACACTGAGCCAAACCATGGCTTATAACAGCAGCAGAACAACCAGGAAGAAGCTGAGTTTTCACAATCTCCTCCCCAAGAGCCCACAGATTCATACCAAGTCTTAATTCGGATTAGCATGGTGTGTATACCAGGACACTTTCTTTGTTGAAGTTTACATGTGTAAACTGGTTACATGTCCTGGTGATGGGTAACCTATAAAACAGGAAGGCCAAAGCTCTTATAAGCGACCTTCTGTTAAACAACAACAAACCTAGAAAACTATTTTTAAGTTTTGCCTCCTACAAAATTTTGACTAGGCACCTAGTACAAATGCCTTATAAAAATTCAATCTACAATAAGCACACACAGTAGTCCTAACTTTTTCAGACCCAGGACCCAAACATGCATTTGGGGCTAAATTTCATAATTTTTCACCATATATTTGTATGGCAGTAGAGCTGCTGCTACAACATACCTAAGATCTTCTGAATGAATTTACAGATATTCACAACACTTCAACTACAAGATAGGCACTCTTCCACATCATTACGAATACTGTTACTAGCTAAGAGGCTAAGATTGCTGAAGTCATTCTCTAAACATTAATCTTCCAGAGATGTCTCTTCTATGGAGGCATGAGATGCCAATATACTTTTACTACTTTCTCAACTCTGTGGTTATGTTTTAAAACAGATGTAAACTGCATTAAACATTATTTAGAATGTAAAAGAGAAGGCCACTAGTTTTACATTGAGTAATGACTGTATTCTTAAGATGAGGTTGTCAGCTCACCCCTTTGCATTCTCAAAATTGCATTTACTCAGAAGTAAACCACAGCATGTTTCACGAAAATAACTTTCCACCACTGCTTTAATTATATTGTAAATGCAACTTTTCATTTGGTGCAAAAGAAAAAACCATTCCATATTAACTATATTTATTAAAAGGCAGTAACTTGTTTCTTCAGAGAACAGCACCATATCCAACAAGGGGGGGTGGGGTGGGGTTACAAATATATGAAAGGTGCTTTTTCTAAACCAGTATAAATTTCTACAAGCTATATCCTTACAAGAAAAATTAAAAGCCCCAGCAGTAAAGGACTAGGTGTTTGGGGCAACACTAGTCAATATGTTTGAAGATAGCAAAAAGGCAGAGTAGGCCATCCATTCAGATGTAGTGGCTTTTTAGTAATATTCAATAGTTTCCTCAACTTTGTGTTTGAGTAAATTATATTCGCTCATGCCTATCCTTCATAGAAAAACAAACATGAAAAACAGTCCATTGTGTTGTGAGCCTATTTAAATGGCCAGTCTAAATGTTTTTCTACAGTGAGACACATCCATAATTTCAGTTACAGAAGTTAAATCTGTTGCACTTCTTGCTTTAAAATGAGTGCATTAATGTGAGCTTCTAGGTACATTGAATAGCTTATACCCTGCACACATCTTTTAGAAATGCCTCCCAAAAACCATTTTTCTGCATGGTAACTGCTATGTACAGTGTTCTGTGAGCTAAAGTCACTTAGGGAGCCTTTTGAATAAAATGTTTCTCTGACTTAGGTAGGTCTAAGCAACCAAGAATCTAGAACCTGCTTTCAGGTAAAGGTAAGCAGAATCAGTTCAAAATGTGAGGTTATCTAAGAGCATCCCGTGCTTCCCCTTGGAATGATGTTAAACCATTTATAGAAGAGAAAAAAGCAGACCTTTATTATAGCTGATAAAATGCAAATTAGAGCAAGAAAATATAAATAGATTCTATCTGAAGTATTGTATCTGTAAGCAAAATGTTAAGAAACTGAATATTCTAAGCAACATTTTCATATGGAATTTCAGAAATGTTTACAACACAGTTTACCCAATAAGGGCATCTCTTCTTTAAAATGTATTGCAACTTTTCATTTCATGGAACTGTTTATGCCAAACTATTTTTCATTTAGTTATTTTGCCTTTACATAAAAATCACAATCTCTTCAATCTCTAGCACTGATCGCCATTTCACAGCACAGTCAGCCCACACGGAACAGATCAATAACATTACAGACACAAGACTAGACTGTATCCATTTAATAACCACAAGAAAGTGTACCATTCAGCAAAATCTCACACACATTACAAAACTGCTGGAGAGCAAGAGCTAGATAACAATGTAAATCAAAGTAAAATCATAACCAAATGTCAATTATAAAATCTATTTCTCTTTTCAACACTGAATGCATGTACCTAGGAATCTTAAGTACAACTATAGCATGCACATTTAGTGAAGAGAAAACCAAGAATAGCCATCCAATCCATTACTAACTAGTCAAAGTGCTGTGCATGAAGCAATTCTTTCAACCACTGCTTGCTACCCAGTAAAAGGCATTGTCCTGTGAGCATAACCTGTTCAAACTTATTTCTTATAATGAAAAGATTTTGTTGCAAAAGTTGAGGTTTACCATTTACTTTAGCACACACTACTTACTAGGTGGATATTAAAGGATTAAGAAAACCTAAAACCTACTGTGTGAAAAGTATTTTAAAGCTTATACCTCTCATCTAAGATCATTCAACACAACTTTCCAATTCTATATTTTTCATATTTGTATAGGAAGTTACTAATAAATTTTCAAAAGAGAAAGCTGTGAATATTAAAACCAAGTTACTGATAAGTTACTATAATGTTGACAAACATGAAAGAATGGCTAACACTCCAAATTATTAGCTTGCACACAGGTAGTCTGCAAAACATCAGTAGCAGCAAAGCACAGTTGTGGTATTCCAAACAATACACACACTGTAGTGTCACTGCTGTTGACAAAAAAGTACAAAAAAAATTAGTCCATTTTTTAATTTAATAAATGCAACGTAATGTTAAGGATATTAGAATATTGAAGGCTAAGTTGAGAAGAAAACTATATACTGTACACTTACCTGAAGAACAAGAGATAAGAAAAACAGCAAACACCAACTTTGTAGCAGCTCCCATTTTCCAAAGAGTTAGAAATGATATGAAGTTATTCTATATATCCAGCTTCCCAGGTCCTCCAATTATGAAAATCCCTCTTTCACTTTATTAAAATTTTCTGTAGGAACATATTTGGAAAGTAGTGTCCATAAGAGTAAAATCAGATTTTAATACTAGTCTATCTAGGTCTTCCTCAGTAGATCCTCCAGTAAAGGGATGTATGTATTTGGGAACATACACGTCATTTGGCTTCTGTACAAACAGTGGTAAAATTCAATTCATAAGAACATATTAAGGACCCAGTTTAAAAGGTCAACAGTAAAGCAATTGACTACTAAGCAAATTGCCTTGGAGCATTGTTTTCTTCACTTTAAAATCTGTAAAATATCCCCCAGGAGTACTGGAATCAGGCAAGTCGCACAGATATTAGTAAACAATACTTTCTTCTTCACGCCTCTTTAACAGTATGTAGTGTCTGGGTGAGAAATAGTTCCACATAAGTTTCAAGTGTCAGCACAAACCTGTTTTCAACGGAATGGGCAATAGTAAATTAATCCATTAATAAAAAAAGGAATTTGTGAAACACTGATGTTTCCTATTAATAATGCTGAGACCAAATAACAGGGACAGGGCAGAAACCAGAGCTTATCTGTCCTCCACAGCACCACAAATGTTTCTCTGATCTTTCTTTACCTAGTTTATGCTCATTTCCACTTTCCACTTTTTACATTCAGTCTTTTGTCCATGCCCGCTCAAGAGGAGTAGATGGTATAATTTGACACTCGATTTGCCTTCGAAGGAAAAAAAATAAAAGCCTTAAGGAAACTCCCCCAGTCCATATGACTCCCTCCCTCAGTTTATGCTTAAAATGTCCTTATATTCGGGGTTTAAAAACCACACAAATGTGGTGGAGGGAAGAGGGAGGGCAATGCGGCTTCCAGCTATTTGGAGGGTGGAGTTGGAGGGTAGTAGAGAAGCGCAGAAAAATTACTTTCTTCACTGTTCTAAAAAAACAAATCTTTAAACAACGACGACGATCGAAAGAGGCTTGGGAGCGATCTTTCCCGAAGCAGCGGTGCAAGAGAAGGTCTCAAAAATGGATGAAGCAGGTGAAGCGATGCTTTTTTATAACCATGGTGATCCGATGTGAGCAAATCGGTCTTCTCGAGTGGCCAGGCTGGTGGGGGCAAGGTATGCACGATCTCCTTTCTTTCTCTCCCCCTCCTTGCTTTGCAGTAGATGCTCTTCCAAGCTGGATGTATGTGCAGGCGTCTAGTCCTTTCTCTCTCTTTTTTTCCTTTTCCCCTTCCCTGCAACACTTCACGGGATCACCATTTCCCACAGAGTCCTCCTCTTCGGTCGCTGTCGAGGCAGGACCCTCCGTGCACTACTTAGCTTTTGTTTTGTTTCTCTCACACACACTCACTCTCTCACACACACCCTCCTCTTCTTTTCCTCCTCCTCCTCCTTCCTGCCTTCCTCCGTTCACAACCGCAGCGAGTAGACGAGAGAGAACGAGGGTGGCGGGCGAGGAGGTCACGGAGCCTGGTCAATCCTCGCTCTCGCCCTTCGGCTCGCCCCCTTGTGCCTCCCACACAACGGGCGGAGAAGAAGATGAGAGAGGGGCGACCACCACGACGGCGGCTCGACGCCTCTCTCTCTCTCCCGAGCCCCGCCGCCCCCTTTTCTCCTAGCTCTTCCTCCCCGGCTGCGAAGAAGAACCTGCTGCTCCGGCGTCCGGCCCGGCGGCGAGAAGGCGGCTGAGCCCAACTTTGCGCCCGCGGTGATGAAGTTGAAGAGCTGAGGAGCGGCAGGAGGAAGGGCCGAGTCGAGCAGCTTCTTCTCCTTCAGGACGGCGCCGGAAGGGGAACGGCGAGCGGAGGAGGGCGAAAGAACCGGCTTTATCGTCCCCCAGATCCGGCTGGCAGCGCTGAGTGGCCCTCCCTACCTTGCTGCGCCCCTGTGGTAATTTCATAGCTACCCATTCACTTGCGTGGTGTCGAGAAAAGACCCAAGATGGCGGCGCCCGGGCGATTGTTTTTGTTTCCTCTCCACCTCGGTTTTTTTTCTCTCTCTCTCTTTAACTCCCTCCCTCCCACCAACACCCTGCTCGCGCACGCACGCGCGCTCATCTACCCAGCTCGGCCGGCCCCAACAGCTGCTATTTTATGGGCGCGCGCGCGTGTGTATTTGTGTGTGTGCGCGCGCGTGCGCCGTGATAGTGGCGGTGTGGAGGAGGAAGAGAGATACGGGGTGGGGGGAGATGGGGGCTCGCCTCCATTTGATTGGCAGTCCGAGCTAGCCACTGAGCAAAAAAGAGTAAGGGGCGGGAAAGGTTCAGCCTGAACGTAGGCGGGTTCTGCTCCCGCCCCTGGATTCGACTCCACCCCTCAGCTGGGCGGGGTTCGGCCGCCGTGTTCCATGTCTTGGCATTTCTGGCAGGCGCTGAGGAAGGTGAGGCGCTGCTCGAAGCCCGGCAAGAAAGCGGGGCTACGTTGCCTGCTTCCCAGGCTTATACAGGAAACGCCAGAATCATTTAGTTCATTTTACTGGGGAACTCAGGGCTGCATACCTAAGTGGGTCGTGCAGCCCCTAACCTAGTGCCCTGTTGACTCGGAAGTAAGCCCCGCGGAGTTCGGCAGCTGTGCTTACTTCTGAGGCAGCGTGCGCACATAGGATGACAGCCTTTGCGTGGGTCCATTAAGGCGGCAGTCCTTTCAACACCCTTTTTTCAGTGGGACTTCCTAGCAAAAACGTGTAAAGGCAGTTTTCAGGGGACGGGTGCGGTGTTTGAGAAGACTCTTTCCCCTCTTTCCTTTCTTTGTATGTGCGCTTTTCCCATGCAGGTAAATTATGGGCAGTTGAGCTGTTCATTATGGATAAAACAAATGACCTATTAAGGCTGCAATGATGTACCCATTTGCCTAGAAGTAAAAACTCAGTTGAACCCAGTCCTGCCTGCATCTGAGCATACATGTATAGGATTTCATGGCATGGGACATCAATCATGGATGTCCAGCTGAATGTTAATTATTAAATACAGATTATTATTTTTAAGTGATGAGGTTGTGGGCGTGGGTGTTTATTTTGTGCTCATCATGGCCCATTACTTATATTTGAATGGGGCAAGTGTATTTGTCTTGCCTGGATATGTGAGCTCTTTAAGAACATAAGACAAGCATGCTGGATCAGACCATTGGCCCATCTAGTCCAGCATCCTGTTCTCACAGTGGCCAACAAGATGCCTTTGGGAAACCTGCAAGCTGGACGTGAGCACAGCTCAAGTGAGAACTACCCATAAAAAAATAATGGGGGAAACTAGGATTTTAGTGTAGCTGTAATGGTGCACCGATGGGACGCAGGTAGCGCTGTGGGTTAAACCACTGAGCCCTAGGGCTTGCCGATCAGAAGGTCAGCGGTTCGAATCCCCGCTACAGGGTGAGCCCCCGTTGCTCAGTCCCGGCTCTTGCCAAGCCAGCAGTTCGAAAGCATGTCAAAGTGCAAGTAGATAAATAGGTACCGCTCTGGCGGGAAGGTAAATGGCGTTTCCGTGCACTGCTCTGGTTTGCCAGAAGCGGCTTAGTCATGTTGGCCACATGACCCGGAAGTTGTACGCCGGCTCCCTCGGCCAGTAAAGCGAGATGAGCGCCGCAACCCCAGAGACGTCTGCAACTGGACCCAATGGTCACGGGGGCCTTTACCTTTACCTAATGGTGCACCAGTGTATTAATCCACCAAATGAAAGGCGGCAGGAGGGACAGGAGTCCCTGTCTTTTGTATGAATGGCTCAACCCATAATTTATTTGTTGTGTGTGTTTGCGTCTCACTGAGCTATATATTAGCAGCAGTGACTGATGTTGCACAACAGGCAGGAAGAAGCTGCTGCTAATGACCCAAAAGTGAGGGTGAATTGAGCCTATGGAAAATGCAGAATGGCATGATTGAAACGTTCCTGGAAATTATCTACTTAAGTAACCACTGTTACTTGATAATTTCAATAATTTATATCCCACATTATCTTGTGGCATATTATTCAAAGCAGCTTAAAAAAACATTGAAACAAGCACCACATAAATACACTACAAACTAATATGGCAGTAAGGAAATTTTATTGTAATTGCAATAAAATCCCTTCTGGTAGAAAATAAATACTAATGACCGCAGCATAAGAACATCAATGGTTGACAAAGAAGCCAATCCAAACAGAAAAATCACTGAGCATGTTCAGTCATATTTAGGCTATTCAAGGGAGCATGTCCCTTTAGGTTTGTTTTTCTTTTGGTTCTGCATATCTCAGGGTTTCCCCAAGTATGCCGATACCTCAACTCTTGTTTATCTTGCCTACATGGCTAGTAGGATTCAGCACCTGAATTCTCTATTCCAGGGCATGATAATATTTATACCGCAGAAGATTTTAAAACACATTCCAGGTGGCACAGGTGGGAGTTGGTGTTCAGATGTAACACATTCAAGCTAGACAAAACTCTTGAGGCGAGGGCGTGGAGCATGTCCAGTTAGGGGCTTGGGGTGTCAAGGGGGAAATGGCCTTGTGAGAGCCGCAAGGCCAGAGTAAGAGGCCTGGAGGGCTGTAATTGGGTCCTAAGCCTTAGATTCCCTATCCGTTTTAACCCAGCCTTCATGAGGAAGACTACCATAGTCACAATTACCGGTAATAGTTTTGCAGTTGCAGTTCTCAAACCATGGGTGGCTATTCCACCTAGCCAGCATCATTTGCTTGTGCATAGGGTCCTTTGAAACGTCCAAAGGTGCAATCACTTAAACATTCAGTTAAATTCTCATGCAAAAGAAAAGCCAAAAAAATTGACTGAATAGTATCAAATTCTCCATGAGTGGTTGTAACTCTTTCCCAAGGCTTAATGTAGTAGGCGGATCTGCAGTTTTTATACATAATGATGAGGAGAAACATTAAAATATGAAGGTAAAGCAAATATGGTAAAAACGATGTACAGTACAGTTCAATCCTATGCATGTCTATGCAGAAGTTCATCCCACTGAGTTCACTTTTTCCCAGGTAAGCGTGTATTGGATAGCTAAAATCAATGCAGTTGATACCTTGTTAAATTTGAAAAGAAAAGAAATTTCAAAAGAAAATGCATTCATTTTAAATAAACAATTTTAAAAAAAACCATCACTACTGATTCTTAAAGAGTGGTTTATCTGAGTGGCTATGGGAACTTCAGTTGTTCACTATCATATGTGCTAGATCAGCCTTCCAGATGTTGTTGGACTGCAACTTTCATCACCAAAGGTTAGGGATGATGAGAGTTGTCTAATATTTGTAAGGTACTAGATTGGGAAAGGGTGTCCTAGATCAGGGGTTCCCAAACTGTTATGTAGGCCACCAGAAAACAATCCATAGGCTTTTCTTCCTCAGCATTTCATGGTGTTGGAATGAGCTAGTACAGTAATAGGACTCAGTAAAACTTCCATCTTCCTGAAGTATTCATAGCTTTCTATTTCACAAGCACTGGCATGGTATAATAGTGTACTTTTTAATCCAAGATCATGCTCCAAACAATGGGTGCTAAACAGTAGGCAATAGATTTTGAAGAAAACTTGCAACCCAGTAAGTTTATCATGTACTGGAAACTATGTCTCCTTCCCCAATCCCAACTGCACCTGAATAGTTAATGTTTACCTTTATGCAGGATTATGCAGTTCTGGAAATAACAGGGTATATTGGAGCAAATTGGGTGCTACCATTTCTGCTGAGGAACTTGGAATGAATGACAAATATTAATTAAATCTTGCAACACCCTGTTTAACCTGTAGTTTTAATATTCTTCTATCCCAACACTGAAACTCAACTTGTTCTACAAGTTTATACTACAGCCCCATCAGGCTCAGCAGCTTCAGAATCATTACCTTGATGGAGTAGAAAATTACAGACACAGATTTATCATGTTTACCATCAATCCCATACATTATATGCCATATATCACTGAACCTCTTCATTCCGGGCTGTTTCCTTTCTTCTTTTTAATGTAAGCAAATTAAGGAGGGGTATGTGTGTGTGTGTGTGTGTTGTGTATTCTAGAATCTTGTTCTTGAACTTGAACCAAAATATAGACTGTCCTCGCTCTTCTTGGGCCCCTAACCATTAGGAAAGTGAGCATGGCTTTCCCCATAAGCCATCTCTGCTGATCAAGCTGTAAGTGTGTGATGATCACCAATGTGCTACACAAGCTAGCAAGACAAAAGAAAAGGCAACACTAGTATTTAGGCTTGCCATGGATGTCTCTGGAGCTTGTTCATCAATAAATAGGAAGAGGTATTTTGGGCTAAACTACAAAGCAGTCAGTTCCTAAAGGCATAATTTGCTTTACTGAAATTTGCCTACTTCTCACATTGTGGCTATGCAGAATGGCAATTAGTAGTGTCTCACAATTCACCTGTTTCAAGAGGCATAAGCTAAAGCTGCAATCCAATACACCACTTGGGAGTATGCCCCATTAAACTAAATGGGACTTACATATAAGTAGACTTGTATACGATTGCACTGTAATGTTGATCTGTGTTTCATAAACAGTACAGTGGTACCTCGGTTTATGAACACAATTGGTTCCGGAAGTCTGTTCATAAACTGAAGCGTTCATAAACTGAAGCGAACTTTCCCATTGAAAGTAATGGAACGTGGATTAATCCGTTCCAGACGGTCCGCGGAGTAACCGTTCATAAACTGAAGCGAACTTTTCCATTGAAAGTAATGGAAAGTGGATTAATCCGTTCCAGACGGGTCCGTGAAGTACTTAAACTGAAGCGTTCATAAACTGAAACATGGGTGTAATTGGTTCCGGAAGTCTGTTCATAAACTGAAGCGTTCATAAACTGAAGCGAACTTTCCCATTAAAAGTAATGGAAAGTGAATTAATCCGTTCCGGATGGGTCTGCGGTGTTCATAAACCGAAAATTCATAAACCGAGGTGTTCATAAACCGAGGTTCCACTGTAATGGCAACAAATTCCTTGCCTTCCACACATATAGGATTATAATGCAGGACTGCCCTTTTCTTTGTCTCCACTGATGATTGCAGTGAACATATTTGTCTGCCCTACCCATTTTTTTTTGGCCACATTACCATCCAAATTATTTACCATTTTCAAGAACTTATTTATTTGAAAGATTAAAAAAATACTTGAAATACAAAGCATATAGCCAGCTCTCACAGACACAAAAAAGAAAAGGAGAATAGGTGTATGTTCTCTCCGCAGGTGGTGCTGTGGGTTAAACCACAGAGCCTAGGGCTTGCCGATCAGAAGGTCGGCGGTTCGAATTCCTGCGACGGCGTGAGCTCCCGTTGCTTGGTCCCAGCTCCTGCCAACCTAGCAGTTTGAAAGCATGTCAAAGTGCAAGTAGATAAATAGGTACCGCTACAGCGGGAAAGTAAACGGCGTTTCCGTGCACTGCTCTGGTTCGCCAGAAGCAGCTTTGTCATGCTGGCCATGTGACCTGGAAGCTGTACGCTGGCTCCCTCGGCCAATAACGAGATGAGCGCCGCAACCCCAGAGTCGGTCACGACTGGATCTAATGGTCAGGGGTCCCTTTACCTTTACCTCTCTATTATTTTGCCCATTTCCACTGTGTGACATAAGACATCATTTCCCACTAATCCAAGAAGTGAGAAGAATTAAATGGGCAGCATCTTATTTTACTTTTTTCAAAAACCGTTGTGGAATTTGTTTACCTATTTCTCTAACTGAGTTATACCTGTCATACATCTTGAGAGTCCCATGGACTGCAAGAAGGTCAAACCTATCCATTCTGAAGGAAATCAGCCCTGAGTACTCACTGGAAGGACAGATCCTGAAGCTGAGGCTCCAATACTTTGGCCACCTCATGAGAAGAGAAGACTCCCTGGAAAAGACCCTGATGTTGGGAAAGATTGAGGGCACTAGGAGAAGGGGAAGACAGAGGACGAGATGGTTGGACAGTGTTCTCGAAGCTATGAACATGAGTTTGACCAAACTGCGGGAGGCAGTGGAAGACAGGAGTGCCTGGCGTGCTATGGTCCATGGGGTCACGAAGAGTTGGACACGACTAAACGACTAAACAACAACTTCAGATTCACTTAAATTAAGAAAGCAGAACTTTCTATTTTAAAACAAATCTGACAAAGTTTACATTTTGAAATTTGGATTTTAAACTTTGACTTTGAATTTAATGGATCAAATTTTACACCATTTAATAAATGAGGGAATGCAATACTGCAGTAAATTGTTTTGCAAAATCCCTGTGACATATTGTCAAATATTGACTGCTGCTGCATATCCCATGTCAGATACTGTCAAATGTTTATGGCTGCCATGGACCACCTCTCAGATACTGGCTACTTCTGCATGTCATTTGGTAGATCATGTTAAATACTTATTACTGCTGTAGGTTAGCCACCAAATATCTCTCTCACTTCTGCAAATCAGATTCCTTCCCCTCCCTACCCCCCATCACTTTCTGCATGTCACCTGTCAAACAGTGAATTGTACTATAAGATCATGGTGATGAAGAACAGTTGCCAAATAGTAATACATCCAGAGAATATCCAGATAACATTTCACCACTAAACTCTGCAGAGGATCCTTTTAAGGACAATTGTTTAAAGCAAAGCAGTATCAACTTTTAAATAAATGTAACTTGCAAAGGGCATAAATCCCGTTTCACACATTACTTTCAGCCCAACCCTAATGATATTTTCAGTGGGGTTTACTTTCAGGTGTCCATCCTTTTTATATCACAGTCTTTGTCTGCAGATAATTGGAAACATGAGTCACATTTTGGCAAGTCACGCAAAGAAAGGGAAGTGTGGACAGGTCTCTGGTTAGGATCAACTATTTTAGTATGTGCTTGTGAAATTTCTGTACTTAACTGCTTCCCCATATGTGTGTCATATGGGGATGACATTACTTTTGTCATATATGGACTTGTCCCAAATTTTCACCACAATCCACAGGCCAGAAATAATATTTAGGGAATGGGGCCTAATGTTTGCATTGGCCATAAGCTTGAACTACATTCTCTATGAACAAAAGATGTCACCTCACAATTAAGTAATGTCAGATAACAACTATATAAAATAATAATAATAATAATAATAATAATAATAATAATAATAATAATGTATTATTTATACCCCACCCATCTGGCTATGTTTCCCCAGCCATTCTGGGCGGCTCCCAATCAAGTGTTGAAAACAATACAGCATTCAATATTAAAAATTTCCCTAAACACAGCTTCTTTCAGATGTCTTTTAAAAATAGGATAGCTGCTTATTTCCTTGACATCTGATGGGAGGGCGTTCCACAGGGCGGGCGCCACTACCGAGAAGGCCCTCTGTTTGGTTCCCTGTAACCTCACTTCTCGCTAGATCTCAGTGTCCGGGCTGAATGATGGGGGTGGAGACGCTACTTCAGGTATACAGGACCGAGGCCATTTAGGGCTTTAAAGGTCAGTACCAACACTTTGAATTGTGCTCAGAAACGTACTGGGAGCCAATGCAGATCTCTCAGGGCCAGTGTTATGTGGTCGCGGTGGCCACTCCTGGTCACCAGTCAAGCTGCCGCATTCTGGATTAATTACAGTTTCCGGGTCACCTTCAAAGGTAGCCCCACATAGAGTGCATTGCAGTAGTCCAAGTGAGAGATAACTAGAGCATGCACCACTCTGGCGAGACAGTCTGCGGGCAGCTAGGGTCTCAGCCTGCATACCAGATGGAGCTGGTAGATAGCTGCCCTGGCCACAGAATTGACCTGCGCCTCCATGGACAGCTGTGAGTCCAAAATGACTCCCAGGCTGTGCACCTGGTCCTTCAGGGGCACAGTGACCCCATTCAGGACCAGGGAGCCCCACCCACCCTCCCATGCCCTGTCCCCGCAAAGCAGTAATTCTGTCTTGTCAGGATTCAACCTCAATGAGATAGCCCCTTTAACTATTATAATAATTAGCTATATCATTATTCAAAATATTCTTGATTTGGAATTCTGCATGATGTAAGAGTCCAATTGTAGAGTAAACCTCCCCACACATACATTTTGCTTAAAATTAGATGTGGTCCCAGGGTATGATCTGAGGGTATCTTAATGCCAACACCTTTCTGAAGTTAGGCAGGTCTGAGTCTAATCAGTGTCTAGATGGGTGGTCACCTGTGAACCACACATGCAATATGTTGGGTTCCATGAGGCAAGAAAGATGGGATATAAATAAAGTGTGATTGAAGGCAAAGTAGATGGGGGAAAGAACAAGAAAAAGGGTATAATCAACTACACAATAAGAATGAAAAGGCAGAAAAGACTTTCCAAATAGAGAGGAGTGATTGGGTCTCATCTGTAGATTGAAACAAATACAGTATATCAAACTGACATACATAGGTGAGCTAGATGTTTGGCCTCAATGGAAAATTTCAGTTAGGTAGCTAGTCTCCTGTTGCAAGGGTTTGAAATGCATAAAACAAGAAAGTATCTTGTATAAAACAGAAATTTCAGTAAACTTAACAATATGCTAAACCCAAGCCTTCAAGGGCACTGCTAAAAGCCACTAGAGACTAAAATACAATCCTATCATGCCATTTGAAAAATGCTCAGGCTCTGGAAAACCTCCAGAAAGGGATGATTACACAATTGAAACTATGTGTAATAATGTCCTTTTAATATGTTGCACAGACAGGTGCATTCAAACAGTGTTCTTAGTCATCTAATTTCACAGATAATTAGTCTGCCAACCATGGCTGCTGTGCAAATGGTCCCAGGGCATGGTTGGAAGGCAAATAGCAAACCTTGATGAACCTTAGTCAGCGCCTAGATGGGAGATACCAACTTGAGTTATATGGAAGAAAGGTGGGGTAGACCTTATTTATTCATTTCAATTATTTATTGAACTCTTCGTTGTTTGCACAATCCCAGCTCAAGCAATAACATTAAAACACAATAAAAGTATATTTATTTTAGGTATAGTAAAGGTAAGGGGACCCCTGACCATTAGGTCCAGTCGTGACCGACTCTGGGGTTGCGGCGCTCATCTCGCGTTATTGGCTGAGGAAGCCGGCATACAGCTTCCAGGTCATGTGGCCAGCATGACAAAGCCGCTTCTGATGAACCAGAGCAGCACACGGAAACGTCGTTTACCTTCCCACCAGAGCGGTACCTATTTACCTACTTGCACTGTGATGTGCTTTCGAACTGCTAGGTTGGCAGGAGCTGGGACCGAGCAACGGGAGCTCACCCTGTCACGGGGACCACTGACCTTCTGATCGGCAAGCCCTAGACTCTGCGGTTTAACCCACAGCGGCATCATATAAAAGCAAACAATATACAGTGGTACCTCTACTTACGAACACGTTCCATTTCGGGGTGCCGTTTGCACCTTGAAAAGTCCATAAGTAGAGTGCTGCTACTGTGCGTGCGCAAAGTGCGATAGAGTGCTTCTCACATGTACAAAGTGTGCAGATCGCGTGCACACCTGGCGAAACCCGGAAGTATCCGAAACTCCGCAACATTCAGATATGTGTTTCTGTTTGTGCAAAGTGTAACATCGCAACAGATCTTCAGTTAGCTCTCTTTACAATAGTTTATTCACTAAATTTTTATCCTTCTTTTCAGAAGAATATTCTCACAAAGCAAAATAAATAAATACACCCAACAACATGCAGTAATATAAAATGCAATGCAGTAATAATATAAAAAGCAGAATTCAGACCAATAATATTGAAATAGCTAACACACCTCGCTGAGCAGGACCATTGCCAGATTTTCTTCCACTCACATCTCTCTAGATCCAACTCAGAAGGTTGGACCCAGATTTCACCTTCCACATATGAAAAACTCTTCTGCCTATGGAAGGCTTTTTATCCATTGGAAGAATCCCACTGATGGTGATATTGATGGGAAGAGATTTCTGCTGATTCGTCCTCTCCCTGCAGCCCCCAGCATCACGTCCCGCACCAGAGTCCCTGAACCTTCCAGAATAGTGTGAGATGTGGCCCTGAAGTACTGCAGACGGTATCAGGAAAAGTCACACACCCCTCTGCCAATAAGAGCAAAGTCTACAAAAGCACCTGTGAGCACATTGGGTTTCATCTCCAGAATGGGGAGGGAATAAGTTTCCAGCACTATCCTCCCTGGCAGTACCCTCCTAAATCTGTTCCAGAGGGTTGAGAGATCCTCTGAAGCAGATTTAGGGAGCACAGGGGGGGGGCTGCACAAGTGAAGGGAATTGCTGAAGATTGTTTTTCTCCCCGTTTCATTGTCAGAAGCATTTCCATTAGCTGAGCAATGCCATCAAATAAAACCCCACGTGTTTACAGATGGATGTTTTTGTAGGCCATTATAGATATCACACTACTGGGGGGAATAGAACTGGACTAAGTATCAGAAGGCATACACGATTCTTTAAAAACACACACACACACACACACACACACACACACACACACAACTTTATGAACCCCATGTGAAATTTTACATTAGTATATCAGAGAAGTTAAATGGTAATCGAGTATTATGGCATTAAATCCTTGGAAAAGCTCACATTGTTAACTGTTTAAAAGGTGCCCAGTTTAAAGGGGATTAGGATTTTGAAAATGAGCCCACTTTATCACAATTTTGTCTTTCCTCTCACAGAAAACAACAAAAATCGATGTACCATAAAGTTAGAAACCATGGGTTGGCAAACTAAGGCCCAATAGCTTTCTAAATCCAGCCCGTGGGCAGTCTGGGAATCAGCGTGTTTTTACATGAGTAGAATGTGTCCTTTTATTTAAAATGCATCTCTGGGTTATTTGTGGGGCATAGGAATTCGTTCATTTTCTTCTTCCAAAATATAGTCCAGCCCCCCACAAGGTCTGAGGGACGGTGCTGAAAAAGTTTGCTGACCCCTGTTAGAAACACTGTCTGAATGAAACTCATGAAAGGATCGACATGCTGAAATTACCTTCTTATTTGCAGGTGCCGTGGCATGCGAAGGACGAAATCCAGTTTACTTTAATCACATGAATAATCCCATTTACTTCAGGTGGGCAGGATTTAACTGTATCACATAGTGTTACCTAGGGTTGCCATGTTGCAACCCAAAGAAGCTTTCTGTACGTCTGTAACAGGGATGAGGGACCTGTGGTCCTACAGGTGCTGTTCTACTTCAGTTCCCATCAGTCCCAGATAGCAAGGTCAGTGGTCAGGAATAATGGGAGTTGTTCCTTTCCATCCTTGCTCCTCTCAGCTGCTTTCCTTCCCCAAAGAGGTGGATTTAGTGCAGGGCGAGCAGTGCAGTTGCACCAGGCTCACAGCTGAGGAGGGTACTTTCTCAAAGCCTGGTTGTTGTTGTTGTTGGCACTTGTCCAGCTTTGGGAAGGAGGCATGAGGGCTCTGAGAGGGTCCTAGAGTCCTCCTGTTCCTTCCCAAAGCCAGACAAGTGCTTACCATAGCTGCCAAGTTTTCCCTTTTCTCGCAAGGAAGCCTATTCAGCATAAGGGAAAATCCCTGTAAAAAAGGGATAACTTGGCAGCTATGGTGCTTACCAGGGTTTCAGAAGAAGGTTGGAGGACTCTAGGACCCTGCCAGAGTTGAGGGCTGGGGGGAGGGCATCTTGCACAGGGTAGTATATTGCTAAGGTATAATACCCTGTTCCATAGCTGCCAAGTTTTCCCTTTTCTCGCGAGGAAGCCTATTCAGCATAAGGGAAAATCCCTTAAAAAAAGGGATAACTTGGCAGCTATGCCCTGTTCCCCACCTGCTGTAAGGTGCACTTGGTATCCTGCTTGCTACAGAAGCCAAGGACTTGTGGAGGAATGAGGCAAGAAAAGCTACAGCTCTATTATTTCCTGCAGCTTCACAGTACTGTTCACTACATGCCTACTCAAAAATAAGCCCCGTTGGTGCTTACTTCCAGGTAAGTGAGTTTAACGTTGCAGCCACAGTACCTTTGAAAATTGCATGTGAAATTCCTGGATTGAAACGAGCAACTTTAGTGTCAAATCATTTCTAGAAACTCATGAAGCTGTGGCTGGCCTGGTTAAGAATAATTCGACCATAGGATTACAATTTCCACACACCCGGGTTGCTCTGTGATGGGCTTGGTTCCTTTCAGCCCCAAAGAGGCACGTATATATTTGCATATTTGAACACTGGCAAATTATTTTCTTCAAAATGCTCTGCTTTCACCTCCTTTTGTTCCAGGCATCTGAAGGGATCTTCAATAATTTCTAATCCGGACTCTTATTTTAACATGATTACTCTATTCCACTCAAGAGTTTTGTTACATGGTTATACAGTGTATTAACGCCAGAGATTTACTGTATATTCCTGCGTATGAGTCTACTTTTTAACTCAGGATAATCTTCTCAAAATTCCGGGGTCGTCTTATACACCGGGTCATATTTCTTATATGGAAAATATATCCCAAACTCTATATTTTAACTGGAAAAGTTGGGGGTCGTCTTATACGCCCAGCCATCTTATACGCCGGAATATACGGGTACTTTGTTTTCAGGTTCAGTACTACACCTTCAATTTGCTGGTTATCGAATAGTGTAAAATGTTTTGCATCACCTAATAAATACACAATTTTAAATGCATTGTGGAAGAACTTCTAGCAGTGGCGCTGTTCTGTGAGTTGCTGTGTAAAAGCTAACAAAGGCTCTGGCCACATTCATGCCATGCATTTAAAGCACTATGATACCACTTTAAACAGTCATGGTTCAGAGTTCCTCAGACTCCAGGGCTCTTACTCCACTCCCAGAGCTACAATTCCCAGAGTTCCCTGCGAAGAAAGATTGACTGTTAAACCAATATTGACTTCTCATCTGTGCTTCTGCCTCTCACACAAAAATAAGCTGCTGAAGAATAAACCCAAGCTAGAATAGAAAAATGAATGAAGTGATCATTCTTTGGCGATGAAGCCAATTTGCGTGCATGTAGTGTTGTTTTAAGTTAATTACACAAGAAAGCACTAAAGCAGCCCTAAGGTACAAACTCAAATTGTGATAGGAAATAGTTGTTTTATAATGATTAGTACCAGACACTTAAGGCTAGTCATGTTGGACACCTGTGATTTGCGTGTGATTTCACTGAATTAGACAACATTTTTATTGTGAAAAAAGGGCGTGAAAGGAGTGCGTACTCATTTTGCATAAGCATTTGCACACACAGGTCTTAGTTCTCATCAAAAAAAATGTCAGGGGGGAGGGTATGCAAGCCTGAGACTTTTTCCTTTAATGCATGTGAACCAAACCTTTGTTAACTGAGAAACAAACATTTTATGTGCCTTTATCACAAAATCTAATGCATGGAGAATTGATGTGCTTGGCTCTTTTTTTCTGCTTAATTTCACAACCTGAATTGTTAATTATAATTCAGGAGGGGTTAAAGTAATATTGAGAAAGAAACAGGGTGGGCATGACAAGTAAAAATGAAGAGTTTTTTTATTTTAAAAAATGGCATAATAAGCCTTATGGGCAAATAAGTGACTCATGCAAGTGAGGGAAGCATATATGGTAATCTCCATCAAAAAACAAGATGATCCAGTGTGTGAATAATGCATGTCTTATCTACAATATCTGAATGAATAGAATAAAATATTGATCATGCAAAAGACTGGAAAGTACAAAGACTTTTACTGCAATGCTGGAATGTAATCAGCAAAATGTGAATTTATGATGAAGCTGAAATATCTCTGAAGGACAAACAACATCTCCACTACAGTATATAACAATACTTTAGAACAGGCATCCCCAAACTGTGGCCCTCCAGATGTTTTGGCCTACAACTCCCATGATCCCTAGCTAAGAGGACCAGTGGTCAGGGATGATGGGAATTGTAGTCCAAAACATCTGGAGGGCCAAAGTTTGGGGATGCCTGCTTTAGAATATTGTCAGCTGCATGTTGAAGGTTAAAGTTGGCATGGAAGAGTCTGGATTAGGATTCTTGTTGGGAATATGGTGATGGGTTATACTTTAATCCTAGATGTCCAGGTCCAGTGTAGCACACACTGTAGATTGCTATTGATATCAAATGGTAATCAAAGACTTACACTGGTGGCTTACAGCCATGAACCCAAAGTCAAGTGATAAGCTTTAGTGCTCAAGATGTTTCCTTTCATTGACAGTACTATGTTAAATATGATAGTTAGCCTATTCATAAAAGGTGGTTTGCCAAATTCTACCTCTTCCCCATCCTTCCCTGAGTTTCAAGCAACTAGCATCTCCCAACTTGACTCCCAGGAACAGTTCACACAACCACAGATTTGTTTCCAGCCAGTGATAAC
The DNA here is from genome assembly GCF_965207765.1 of Zootoca vivipara. NCBI lineage: Eukaryota > Metazoa > Chordata > Lepidosauria > Squamata > Lacertidae > Zootoca > Zootoca vivipara. The sequence goes on from NC_142582.1 coordinate 33,591,113, forward strand.
TGCATAATGCAAGTGTGTCAAGTTGCTATTAGGTTGGAAACAATCAATTATTTACAAGTGTTGGCTCACATCCATGGCTCAGAATTAGGGCCTAGTACTGAAGGTCAGCATTGTGGCTTATTAACATGAACTCCATAACATGTGCCAGCCACTGCTCCAACCTGGGAAACTGCAGTTGTCCTATCGGCCAGCCGTTGGGTCTCGGACTGCTGCTGCAGAATGAAAGGTCGACTCTTAGTAAGACTTCTGTCATCCACTGCCCCCTTTTTTCAGGGGACACTCAAGGGTACGCAGTACCGGCACCCTTTTTTTCCTAGAAGAAAAGCACTGCTGTCATCCATGATCTGATTATGGATGAGAAGGCCAACCTGGTCTGCATCGCTGAGACCGGGGTGGATGAGCAGGGTAGTGCTGGTCTAACCCAGCTGTGCCCACCTGGGTACTCAGTGCAGCATTAGGGAAGATTTGAGGGTCAGGGAGGTGGAGTTGCTGTTGTATTCCCCTTTTCACTTTCTCCCTCTCCCTCCCTCTCTCTCCTCCCTCTCTCTCCCCAGGCTTTCCCTCCAGTTGAGGGAGGGCGGAATCTAGAGTGTATGTTATTGACACTGGACAAATGGGACAGATTAAGGACTCTACTGCCTTACTGCCTGCCTTGCTACCCAGCTATCTCCCTGACAGAACTGGTCTCAGAGCTGACATTGAGGACTCCCGGACTGCTGGTATGGGGGTAATTCAACATCCATGCTGAAGCAGCTGGCTCTGGGATAGGTCAGGACTTCATGGCTGCCATGACAACCACGGGTTTTCTCTACATGTCACTGGCCCAACACTTGTGGCAGGCCACACTCTGGACCTTGTTTCTTTGACTGGGCAGGAAGAGGGTGATCTGAAAGTGGGGGATATTGACATCAGTCCCTTGTTATGGTCAGATCACTTTCTGTTGAGATTTAGGCTCTTGGCACCTTTCCCCCCTCCAAAGAGGCTGCCTCTATTGCATCCTCATTGTGTGGTCCAGCAGAATTTTTTCTGGGCAGTGCAGGGCCTCTTGTGGTGTGTCCCAAAGGAGGTGACAGGTCACTGTTACTTGTTTCAAAGCATTTTGAGGATAAAATCGCTTGCACCCACCGGGATCTTGACTCCGCTGTTATAGTAGATAAATCTCAAGGGGTGTCCAGAGCACTGACTAATCCTGTTGTGTTGGATGAGTTTCAGTTAGTAAGGCTTGAGGATGTGGACATGATGCTTGGATTGGTCAGGGCATCTGTGCTCTGGACCTTTGACCCTCTTGGATTCTAAAACCTAGCAGGGAGGCAGAGACGCCAGGTTTGAGGGGGCCCATCACACAACACACAATGTGCATCACATCCTCTGGAGGAGGCCAAGTGCTTTGTCAGAGCCAGGCACTGGAACTGTGATGTGCAATGTGGGTTGTGTGTGATGTCATAGCGCACCAGGTCCCCTCAAAATGGAGGGGTTGGGCCACCTTCAAATACCAAGGGGGCCAGACTCCTTAGCTCCCTGGAGTTGGCATGTCTGCAGGGAGGGGACAGCTGGCTGGCCCAGGCAAGTGCTTAATAATAATGAAATAAACCCACAATTTAAAGCCCAACTTTGTAAAAATCCAAACAGAATATCCTACAATGTAGTTCCACCCTTTGACTACAATACTGGGCACACATCCATGGATTCCCTGTAAATTATAAAATACTACTTCTGCTAGACATAAATTGGCTATCTTGTTTTGTGCTGTGGAATGATACCATTTCTCCCTCACCCTCAAGCTAAGGATAGACTTTCACTCGCATCAAGAAGTTCCTTCCGTTTCAATCAGTCCAAATGTAGCAACAAACTCTACTTGGGTAATGTGCTACATAGCTTGATGAGATTTATCCGAAGAGAACAGAAGCACTCAGCCCTTTAAAACAACTATTTGTCTTATTTGGCAATCAGAAGGAGGGTGCCAGAATGTCTAGTGTTTCAATATCAAGGTGGATTAAAGAGTATTAGAGAAGCTTATGCAGCTCTCAGGAGGGAGATTCCCATAGTTTGAAGAGTTCATTCCATCTAAGCAGTTGCTCACTTGCAATTTGGGCTGAGCGAATAGGGTGACCCTGCTAAAAATTTGCAGGGTGGCAACCTGGCCTATGTTCTTCTTTCACTCTTTGGCCTAAGTGGTCAAGCTTTGATGCATACCTTATTTGTCAGAAATATCATGTGACAGTCCACTGCTACCCAGCAGCTGTTTGACGCAGGATGTGGGACCCCACCCCCAGCAGTGCCTCTGCCTTATCAGGATTCAGTTTTAGTTTATCCACTCCATCAACAGAAGCAAATGAGAATTACAGATTACTTTTATAAGTGATTCCTGTCTTAAGAAGCAATAAAGATGTATTCACAGATGCAGCCAATAAACCAACGAAACCTTTCACAAACATGTATTTCATGCTTTCCTCCCTTTGGGGGGTTTTGTTGTATGATCCTCATTTGAAAATTTCAGTTTGTGAAATATCTCATTCTGTAAAACTAGGTTACTTATATTCTGGTTTAGAATTATGACATTGGCATGGCAGCTTTGTCTGCCAACAATTTAAAAGGTACTCTGTTACTTCAAAAGAAAGAAAGAAGCAAGGCTAACGTTTTAGAAAACTTAACTTTCACGTGATCTGCTCACCTACAATATATTCCTGCGTATAAGACTACTTTTTAACCCAGGAAAATCTTCTCAAAAGTCTAATAAACTTACAGACACTGTTATATAAAAACATTAAAATATTGGGAGAATTGTATTTGGAAATAAGCAAGGAAAGCTTTTGTTTCACCTTATGTGATGGGAAATATGTAGAACTAACAAAACAGCTTCACAGCTTTAAACATTACAATAAAATATGAGTTTCTTCTCTCCGATAGTTCAGAGAGAACTGAGTTAAGTTTCTCAAGTTAAATATGAAGGGCTTTCCATATGTTCATCCTGTTCATGTTTGTGTGAGTGTCCTCACAGTATATGTGCTCCATGTAGAACTGGGTTCTCTGGGGTCAGTCACACAATTACCTCATGTGCCACCATATTTCTACCACCTGCAACTTTTTGGAAAGGACAGTTGCACATTAACTGTTCTGATTGGTGCCCCACAAGGAGAGGAAGGAACAATATACTGCTACTGAACACAAGTTCTCATACTTCCGGGAATATCCTGGTTTAAATACATTCATACCTCAGTTTAAGTACGTTTTGGTTTAAGTACTTTCAGTTTAAGTACTCCGCGGACTTTCAATGGGAAAGTTTGCTTCAGGTTAAGTACGCTTCAGGTTAAGTACGGACTTCCAGAACCAATTACACTCATACTTCGGGTTAAGTATGCTTCAGGTTTAGTACTCCGCAGACTCATCTGGGACGGATTAATCCACTTTCCATTACTTTCAATGGGAAAGTTCGCTTCAGGTTAAGTATGCTTCAGGTTAAGTACAGACTTCCGGAACCAATTGTGTACTTAACCCGAGATACCACTGTATTTTCATTTTTGCTTAGTGAAATGGAGCAAGCCACTGATTTTATTAAGGCTTGCTTGCTTAACTATCAGGATTTGGTGCTTAGTTTTTTTTAAAAAAACAACCCAACAGTTTTTGTTTTTTTACATTACATTATTTGGAGCTTTACATAAAGAATTAGGAATGGAAGACTTTTCCAGCCTGCTTTTGCTAAAGTTTGTCTCCTCCCCATGATAATTAAAAAACTGAAAACATTCTGTTTTTAATTTTATTTTCATGTTGTCTGAAGCAAACATACACACACAAAACCAAAACAGTCCACCTATCCATTAACAGCACTTCTGATATCCACTCCACTTTAAAAAGCACATTACATACCCTTGCATTGAAATTGTATTATTGACGTTTCCAGAAGGCAGTGAGGAAAGATTCGCTCAAGATGTGCAATATCACATCCTTTCCAAAGGGTTAGTTACTAATTAGTATTCAGGTGATGCCCAGAAGCAATACATGAAATTAAATGCTAATGCACCTTCATTGCTATCTTATGAACATTATTATGATTTACCGTGTAGTCCATCACGAGAATTACTGTCACTATATGACAAGTTGCTGTATCTGTGCTGTATGATTATATACTTTCTTCCATATTGTTAACTTTCCCATACGTTCTTGCCTCAGAGCAAGGTTGAAGGTCATTATAAAGGAGAAAGGGAATGAAGTAGTACATTAAACAGATATTCCAGTTACTTTCCATGTACAGAGATGTCTGCAATTTTTCTCTTCATGCTCCTTCTCTTTCAATGAATTATGAGTGAAGCAGAAATTCTCATCATCACTGGTTGTACTGCCCATTTCACATTTCTACATCCGTCCAGGATTGAAGCACATTCTATTATCTATAATACTGGCGTGTGTTTTAACTGTTGCTTTCAATCCTGTTGTATAATTCGTTCACCTACTTAAAACAGTTGTGTATTGCTTTCTCACAAAAATGCACAAAATTGTCTACAATAATAAGATCAACAGGAACATTTGTCACATTGATATTATGGTACAAGGCTTTCTCAAATTCTGTCACAGACCTATCATTATAGATAATCTTTGTGTATAAAACCCATAATAGCCCTCTCCACAAATTGTCCTCCGCATGTGTGGAGGGGTAGAACACCGACCTAACATTGCTCACTCAGATGGGTCCACTCATAAAAGCAGATTAGGGTGTGATTCTTCCAGCAGGAAAACACTGTAAAGGTGATGAAATCCTTGCCAGTGTTCTCCTTTAAATTTCGGCCTCAGTGTCCAGTCTTGGCCATGTGCAGAAGTCCATGGGACATGATGGACAGGTAAGGCCAAGCTGCCATCATTGGGTAGGCAGTCACTAAGGAAGTCCCATGTCCTTAGCAGTGGTGGAAGAAATGTGGTAGCTGGGAGGCAACAACCTTGACTTTGAATAGCTGCTGATTGACTAGAGAACACATTTCAAAGGTGTAGGCCAGGCATCCCCAAACTGTGGCCCTCCAGATGTTTTGGACTACAGTTCCCATCATCCACTGGTCCTCTTAGCTAGAGATCATGGGAGTTGTAGGCCAAAACATCTGGAGGGCCGCAGTTTGGGGATACCTGGTGTAGGCACTGGCGGAGGAAGAGGAGTGGGGGGGAGCGCACCGCCCCCGGCAGCATGATCCCAGTAGGGTGTCATCGCGGCTGCCCCCCCCTGCTGAGCACCATGCCCCCAGGACGCTCACCAGCCCCGCCCCACCTGCTCTCTGCCCCCCGGTGCCAGAGCATGAAGCTCATCCACTGGGTGTAGGCACTAAAACCAACAGTCCATGCTGGGCACACCTTCTGTCTTGAACCCCAGGCCTAGCTGGGAGCAAGTCAGTATGCCAAGTCTGGGGGTCAAGCCACACAAGCAAAGTCCAGGGTCAAGCCAAGTAGTCAGGTCTGAAGTCCCACAGTCAGGAAACTGTCCAGAGTCAAACCCAAAGCACAGTCCTGTAGAGAGGCAAGGTCCATCAACATCAGGCACCCCCAAACTCGGCCCTCCAGATGTTTTGGGACTACAATTCCCATCATCCCTGACCACTGGTCCTGTTAGCTAGGGACGATGGGAGTTGTAGTCCCAAAACATCTGGAGGGCCAAGTTTGGGGATGCCTGATCAACATAGTCATAGGCAGTTGAGTAGACGCAGTATCTCTGCTCTGCTTCCCTTTTGTAGCTTGCATGTTGATTGCAGCATCTAGGCTTGAGGAGTCATGTGACACTCACCTGTTCTATGCCTACTCAAGCACTTCCTCCCAGAGCTGGCGAGCTCTACCTGGCCAGCTAGGGAGTTGGGCTGTGGGCCCTTGCCTGCCTCAGCCTCTTAGAGTGCACCTCCCACTGCTCCCTACACCTCAAAGCCCACCGTGTTCATGAGGACAGGGGCCCCTCTGGCTCTGACGATGGGTCCTGCTGTTCTGGTTCCTGTGCATTAACTTTCATCCCCTCGCCATGCTCCATCACCTTGTGAGTACTTCCTTCCCCATCTCCTGCTTGTCCTAGTGTGTCCCAGTCCGGGCTACACCACTCATTGGCATCCTCTTCCTCCTCCTCCCTGTCGTCCTGTCAGTTCATTACATCTTCATAAGTCAGCACCATCTCTCATCTCCTGTTGGTAAGGACACATGTGTCCCCTCTTTTGGGGGACCATTCAATGGTGGCAGGCAATTCCTGCCCATTGTACTGCCCCACCAGCTGCTGTTGGGCAAGTAAAGCAGAGACAGAAAGAAATCAAGGGATGAGGATAGAGATGGGTGGGGGAAATGGACTATGAGGAAGTGGGTCTGGGGGAAACCTGAGATTCTGTTGTTCTCCTTGGCATTTAATATTTTGGAGTATCATGAGAGACACAGCACAAAAAATACTTTAAAATTAGGCTGACTGCATGCTGTTACATCTGTGAACACATAAAAAAATTCTTTTGTGTTAAATTTGCCAAAGTTGATGTGTTAAGAAGTAACATGCTTTTTAAGTTAGTTAGATGTCTCTTTCCTGGAGAAAATTACCAGAATAGTTACTTTTGCTAAAATGCAATTACTGTCACTGTAACAATCAATCATATTTTCCTCATAGAAAGAGCGTTACCTACTCATGAGAGCATTAAAGAGTGTGAGAACTAGTGGCTGAGTACCAATTTCGGAGGCAGAAATTGCATTCCTTTTCGTAAAAGTGAGTGAAAAATAATGTTGTCCTTCCGGTCATTACGGTGCATTTTCAAACACCCCTTTTTAAGTGTCAGCAACAGTGTCTTGTAAAAGAATGAGCTTTTAAAAAAAATTGTATGGCACGGCAAGAGGTAGAATAGATTTACCTCAGAACTGTAGTCACAGATATTGCATAACACAATCTGACATAACAGGGAGATAGTTGAATGCAAATGTGTAATACAGTGGGAGCTGTAATTTTTTACGGGTGCTGGGAAATGTAGCTCTGGGACAGGTAAACCTCCACATGACGCTGTGTTACGGCTCCCATCACCCAGGACCATGTTGACTGGTTCCTAATAGAACATCTGGCTATTCCCAGTGTAAGGAATCCAAAGCAGATTTTCAGGCTAGTTTCTCCTTGAAAGATAATAGGGCCTTACTCACTAGTAACAATAGGGGCCTTGGACCCTGCAATGAGCCATCGCAGCCCTTTCCTATCTACATGTTCTCTTACTGACGGTTGATCTGGGGAACCGGGTTCGTGTCTCTGCTCCTCCACATGCAGTGACCTTGGGCTAGTCACACTTCTTTGAAGTCTCTCAGCCCGCACCTCACAGAGTGTTTGTTGTGGGGGAGGAAGGGAACGGAGAATGTTAGCCGCTTTGAGACTCCTTTGGGTAGTGGTAAAGCGGGATATAGATAATGACCCCTTTCAGGATATTCTTGTCTTCCCTAATGCCAAAAATTCCATCGTCACTTGATCCAATCATGGAACACACCCCTGCAACAGAGACTCTTGGGAAATGGTTTGAACTGAATGCTTTGTGGCTGCTGCTTTTCTGTGTAGGGTATGAACACGTCTTGAGCGAACCCATTTTATAAGTTGACATGATATACTAAGAAATCAGTCTCAGAAGATCAGTCTCCGGGAGAAGAGGCAGCAGCAGAGAGGAAAAGAAATAGCAGGGGAAAATATGTCAAAGATACACTACGGGATATTTGCCACAGTGCAAAGAGATGAACATAGTGTCCTGCCTGAGGCATTTCAGATTCCACTGCATCTGCTTATATCCCTGAAAACCAACTCCTGAAATTCCTGAGAGCTTCCTGATGGGCTTTCAAAGTTGCATGAGGGGCTATAACTGGAAGGGGAGATCAGCAACTTCTCCATGCAGAGTGGGAAGCCTTAGGCTGCAATCCTGAACCAATGTAAAAGGTAAAAAGTTAAATGATCCCTGGACGGTTAAGTTCAGTCAATGCCATTTACTTTCCCGCCGCAGCGGTACCTATTTATCTACTTGCACTAGTGTGCTGCTTTCGAACTGCTAGGTGGGCAGGAGCTGGGGCGGAGCAACAGGAGCTCACCCTGTCGTTCGGATTTGAACTGCTGACCTTCCGATCAGCAAACACAAGAGGCTCAGTGGTTTAGACCACAGTGCCACCCGCATCCTGCTACACCAATATAGCTGCTAGCAAGCCCCATTGAACTCAGTAGATTGCTTTCCAAGCAGTGCTACATGAACATTCCATTAGCACATGATGCAACAGGACATTTTCTCCTCTCCCTATGTGCTCCTCGATGCTTGCCATGGGGTTTTCCACAACCCTCTAGAGCAGAAGTGTGGATGGTGGAGGGAGGCACATTGTGCAAGTAGAAATCCTTGCACCAAGGAGACGAGTTAGTTGAAAGCTGCCCATTGGGCCTTACTTTGGCCTAGAAATGGTTAGGGTGCCATCACTGAACATGTGCAAGAGGCTCTTTGAATCCAGGCCATTGCCTCCACCATTGCGCTTTAAGTCGCAATCCTCTACATACAAACTTTAGATAAAATCCCATTGAAATCTGATTTACTTCAGAGTAGACAATTTAATGTTACCAGTAGCAATGATGCTTTTAAAAAGAATTAATATCTAATATCAGTCAGAATTATTGTGAAGTAAAATCCTGGCTTTGTCAAAAGTCAGTAACAAACCACAGCCTCCATTGTAGGGTGAAAATTTGAATTCACACTTGTTATTTACTAGTGTCCATTAAATCTGCTATTTGCCCTTCGTGTTTGATTATATGGAATAACAGTCTTCCAACCTTTTGCTCCGGTCCATCTCCATTTTCAGATCACAGAGAATGTGATGCCCAGTATGATAGAAGACCTCTTTTCATTTGTCATTTTTGTTCTATGCCAACAAATTGAAAGTCTGTGTCTGTTTCTTTCTTACACTGTGCATTGATGTGATCACTCACCTACAATTGTACTAAAGTAACATAATCTTGGAGTTATTTATGACAACATGGTGGCAAAGAAACACTTCTTAAGAGCCTGTGAATTCCACCAGTAAATCATTGTTAGCTATGAATGTAAATCATTAATTCTGTTTTGGTTACTTGTTATTTGTTGCTATCTTTTCTTATGGATGAATTTTTTATCTTGTATGATAATCCAAAAAACTTTGTGTTAACATGTTTCACAATGTTTATAATTTTTCAGTGTTGCCATTGTGAAACATATGCAGAAAGAAATTAATTATGTTGCTCATGTAGAAAGAAAAATAATCACGTCCCTGGCCTATTAGGAAAATGGAAACCTCACCACAATTACATTATTCTAATTAGAATTTAGAAAATCCATCGAGGAACTGTTGATTTGCTGGCTCTCGATCTAATCTCATTATGTTCTTTTTAACTATGAAGAGAGTGGGTTTATAGATCTCCAGCAGAGAACATGAGATAAGGAACTTGTAAAGGAGCTTAAAGAGACAGAAAAGTATAGGCCCTTTAAACACAAATTAAGTCTTTTAACCTGTTTACAGAGTCAGTTGCCCAGGAATAAATACGTGTGGAGTCAGTTCAATTTTTTTATTTGCTCGTTTAATGTAATTAATGCACAGTCAAGAAACACAGAGATTGAAGTGAGTTGTAGGTTGCAAGCCTATGTTCACTCATCTGTCCCTGAGCAGATCATGCATTCTGCATGTTAAAGCAGGGATGGTGAACCTGTGGCACTGCAGTTATTTTGGACTACAACTCCCATCATCCCTGACTTTAGGCCATACTGGCTAGGGCTGATGGAAGCTGGAATCCAGCAAAAACGGGAGGGTGGGGTGGGGGTTTACAGGTTCCCCATCCTTGTGTTCAAGATTCAACAACCTCTGGCAAGTTAAGGGGCTATTGACTAGTTCACAGACACATAACTCCAAGCACGCCACCTTTCCCTCATGATTAAGGGGACCAGCGCCATGCAACAGGCACGAGTGACGTCCTTCTAATAATTCAAATTTAAAATGCTGCAGGATACTGTCAGCGCTTTGTCTACATTTATGGGCCCAAATTGTCACTGGAGTAATAGTACAGAATTTGGACACGGTACAAAAATAACTCAGTTTTTATGGCACTCACTGAATGTAAAGCTAGCGTCCTTGAAGAAACACATGATATTCTAAATCTTTTCGGGATCATGCTAACTAACCTATCCTCGCTACCTCTGACAGGGAAACATTTTCAGCGGCTTCGGTGCACCATTGTGAAAGCGTCAAGATCCACAACATGGCTCAAAGGCCTGTTGTTGCTTTTAAAATTGTTATTCAGTATACAAATTGTTTTTTTAAGTGTATTTTAAGAACCAGTCGTGGTTACTTACTCTCGCCCCCGCCTCACTTTTTCTTTCGTAACTCAGAAATAGGTGCTCCTATATAATGTTGATGTAAAACACAGGGTTGGGGGTGGCTAAATGGTGCCAATGTATGATCTAGCCCAGGGTTCAGCAAACTTTTTTGGGGGGGCCGGACTATATTTTGAAAAAAAAAAATGAACGAATTCCTTTGCCCCACAAAGAACCCAGAGATGCATTTTAAATAAAAGGACACATGTAAAAACACCAGGCAGGCCCCACAAATAACCCAGAGATGCATTTTAAATAAAAGGACACATTCTACTCATGTAAAAACATGCTGATTCCTGGACTGTCCGCAGGCCGGATTTAGAAGGCGATTGGGAAGTAGAGCCTGTGGGATAGCAGGTAAACACTGGGACTTGTGTTGCCAGAGACGCATGTTAGCCGGCGAATGAAACTGGAGCAACGGTGAGTAGCTCCTGCAGCTATTCTAGTGCTGATCCTAAGTAGTGACTGAAATCTCCATCCTGATTAGCTTATCTCCGCTATTTAGCATTCTGGGTCAAGCAGTGTGACCTCCCTGACGTGAGCAACCAACTCTTACTGTCCTCTTGTTCTTGCCTTACTTTATCTCACACCTTGACTTGCTACCTTGTTATGACTTGCCCTGACATGATCTCTCCATTGCTATGGATAAAATCTTTCAGCTACAGTATTAAAACTAGCAGACTCGGGTCAGAGCTATGCCTCAGCAGACCCACATCCTCCAAGCGCTGGTCCTTTGTTTTTCCAGGCAAACACCTGAAACATTATGGAGTCTTAAGTTCTACCCTCTCTGTCACTAAAAATGCCAAGTTGGGTGTTGTGTATTTGAGTCAAAGGATTTTATATCTGTATTACTATTGTATGTATTTGCATTAGGGTAAAGTAACTGCCTTTTGGTTCCAGAAGGTACAGCTACTACAGTGGTACCTCGGTTTAAAAACACAATTGGCTCCGGAAGTCTGTACTTAACTGAAGCGTACTTAACCTGAAGCAAACTTTCCCATTGAAAGTAATGGAAAGTGGATTAATCTGTTCCAGATGGTCCGCAGAGTACTTAAACTGAAGCGTACTTAACCTGAAGTGAACTTTCCCATTGAAAGTAATGGAAAGTGGATTAATCCATTCCAGATAGGTCCGCGGAGTGCTTAAACTGAAAATACTCAAACCAAGGCATACTTAAACCAAGGTATGACTGTATTGGTTCATTTAAGCTGCTGTATTTGGATCCTCTGTCTTATTGGTTTCCTCCAAAAGGCAGCACTGTGATTGCCTGATATTGTTCCTTCCAAAATGTATCTCTTTCTAGCTAGTTCCCCGTCCCTATAAATGTAGCTTTCCTCTCCTCAGAGCTTAGTCTTGTTTGCTTTAATAAAGAAGTGTTACTAGAGAACTGTCTTCAGCATATTATGTCAAGAGAGCTGAAATCACGAACCCCACCTCACAACAACTGGCGGCGAAGGTGGGATCCGGAATGCTGAGGAGCGGTTAAACGCAGCCCTGCCTCAGAGTCCGGATTGCAGCTGAGAACAAGACTCACTGGCCAGCTGAGAAGACGACCCTGCCCACTAGGAGAATGGAGAGTCCAAGGGTATTGGAGCCCTTCCAGCCATCAGAGCCCCACACATGGGGAGACTACGTGTGAAAAGGATCTAGGAGTCCTGGTAGACCACAAACTTGACATGAGTCAACAGTGTGATGCAGCAGCTAAAAAAGCCAATGCAATTCTGGGCTGCATCAATAGGAGTATAGCGTCTAGATCAAGGGAAGTAATAGTACCACTGTATTCTGCTCTGGTCAGACCTCACCTGGAGTACTGTGTCCAGTTCTGGGCACCACAGTTCAAGAAGGATACTGACAAGCTGGAACGTGTCCAGAGGAGGGCAACCAAAATGGTCAAAGGCCTGGAAACAATGCCTTTGAGGAACGGCTTAGGGAGCTGGGTATGTTTAGCCTGGAGAAGAGAAGGTTAAGGGGTGATATGATAGCCATATTCAAATATATAAAAGGATGTCATATAGAGGAAGGTGAAAGGTTGTTTTCTGCTGCTCCAAAGTAGCGGACACGGAGCAATGGATTCAAACTACAAGAAAGAAGATTCCACCTAAACATTAGGAAGAACTTCCTGACAGTAAGAGCTGTTCGACAGTGGAATTTGCTGCCAAGAAGTGTGGTGGAGTCTCCTTCTGTGGAGGTCTTTAAGCAGAGGCTTGACAGCCATCTGTCAGGAATGCTTTGATGGTGTTTCCTGCTTGGCAGGGGGTTGGACTGGATGGCCCTTGTGGTCTCTTCCAACTCTATGATTCTATGAACGCTTCAAGTTCTTCGCAGTGGCTCAAGGGATCACCGATGCCAGCAATTAGCAAGCGTCTAATCTTGAGTCTTTTGTGCTTCCCAACTAACCATGGAGAATACTGAGCTGAGGCTGCTTTTCTTAAAATGCAAAGGTTGGCATAGGATTTCAGTCGCAGTCTGGCAAACGACAACTTCCTGGGGAGGTTCCGCTCGCTCCCAGGCATCTTCTCATGTGAGAAACTGCTTAATAGGAGTAAATGAAAACCACAATATGCCCATCAATTAATTTTCCTCAGGTTCACACACACACAGAATGCCTGAGGACTAAACAAGGCTAAACAGCTTTATTCCCAGTTTTACTTGCATCTGCCGACATGACAAGTCATACTTAAAGGAAGGGATGGCGGCAGGTTCACTGTTTTGTCAACCATTTCCTGGCAAGGGTGGTTTCCTCCGAGGCTGCTGGGGTCGCATCCACATCGTAAATGTAAAAGCCCTTTTAAAGCACATTTCCTCCCACAAAGAATCCTGGGAACTACAGTTTGCTAAGGGTGCTGGGAATTGTAGTTTTGTGAAGAGGTAAACTACAGTTCCCAGGATGCTCAAGGGGAAGCTGAGGGCTTTAAATGTATGGTGCGGCTCTGACTTGTGTCCCAGAGAATTAAAAAGAGTGGCAGCTAGAATATCTGAGGTCGGGGGCAGGGATGAGGAACATAAATACACACTGTTACCCACCCCCTTGGAACTCTTGCCTGTTTCCTCATGTTTTATATATAATTTAACCCCCCCCCACCAATAACTCCCATAAATAAACTGGGTATACATTCCCAAAACAGATAGCATAATGCTAGAGATATGGTTAAACCCCCTAGAAACTGAAAAATGACACAAACGCTCCTGAGATTTGAGTGAAGGTTCGGATTTCTGTGCACTGTAGGCCCTAAATTCCATATATACCATTTGTAGCAACAGAGTGGTTTCAAATTCCCTGATGTTTAGGTGTTGTCAGAGGTTGTTGCGGCTACTCTAGAGTAACGACTCTCCACATGCTTGTCTTTTAACAGTCTTTATTGGTGCACTCTATTTACAGTGTAACGGGGTGTTGGAAACATGTCTGCTCATTCCGATCCAGAATCTGGCACTGCCCCCCTGCGCAACTTCCCCAACATAAGAGTCGCGGGACAGTGAATCTCCTCCCCTTTCTTCCCCTCCGTAATTCCGGAACTGGGGGAAAAGGTCTACGCTCCGTGCTTTCCCTCCCCCCCTTTCCGCTTCTCTCTCTTCCCGCCTGTGGAGCCGGGGCTCTCCCATGCTGCTAGAGACCTGGCACTCTCTCTCCGTTTCCTGACTAGCCTCTTCAGAGCCCGCACTTCCATCGCTGCTTGGGGAGGAGCTGCTTCTGATGAGAGGGGGAGGTTCTCTATACTCTCTTCCCCTTACAGGTGTAATGAGGAATTATAGTTAAATCAGTTAGTTCTAGATCTCACTGTGTCAGGACAGGCAAGAGTTTTCCATACCCACTGCATTGAGAAGAAAAACCCACTAAGTGGTCAATGTATCTTGGAACTCAAGGGAAAGAGAGAGGCTGAGTTGTGAGTTTTGTTTCAGTTTCCACTTCCGTGCTTACTGCTGTTGTAACAGGTATTGGTTGATCATCTTAAATAAAGGGTGTGCCTGTTTAAACCTTTCTGCAGTGACTGTTTCCCTTGGGATAACTGTTTTCCTTGGGAAGCGGAGAGAACCCTCTCTGCAACAACATGCTTGACTTCTACAGTCGTCTGAATGAAGAAAGTAAAGACATTTTTAGAAACACAGTTGACCATCCCAGCAGGCTTAAAACACCCAATGTGCAAAACTGTTTTCTTCCTCAGTCTGATTGGTCAAAGTGAGTTTCTTGCAGACAAACATTCAGGAACTGGATGGGAAGAGGCAACATGTTTATGTTTTAACGAAGAGAAAGGAAAAGAAAAGAGAGGAGCTAGCAGCACAAAGATTTAGCTGTATCTTAAACCTTCTTCGCAGTTCTAGCACTAAGCAGTACTCTGCTTAGTCATTTGTTACTGGAGACATTTGGTAGCATTTTCTCTGAAGGTTTTATGACCCGAGGGCCTTTTGTGAAGCGGCAATAATGGAAGCCCATCATTTAGAGACATTCCCAAAGGTGCTCTAATAACTGAGGTTTGTCTGGGATTGTCCTCTTCTATAAATCCCATATCCATTCTAGAACCAACCTAGTGCCAACAACCCAGCAACTCATTCCATGTGCTGTCAGACATTTCCAAGCGTACAATGCCATTTGATATTGCCTTATAATTGCTGTGTCTTCGTGTGCTAGGTAGATAATTTTTAAGTTTTACTTTTAACCTCCTGAAAAACGTGTGTGAGATGATTGCTAGGGGTACCAAATGTGAAAATAGCTCTTGTTCTGAATGCAATAATTTATCTTAAAAGTCTGATGTAAAATGATGGCACAAAGACATATATGCTCACTATAATAAAAAAGTTGTATGCGTGTGGCTGTGGCTCATCATGAATAAATAAATGCAAGCCCAAACTCTCTCTCTCTCTCTCTCTCTCTCTCTCTCTCTCTCTCTCTCTCTCTCTCTCCCCCCCCCCCCAATAGCTAGCAATGTATGACAGATCTTTACTGTGCTGGCAAAATATCCCTCCCCGGTTCATAGCTATAATAAAAGCAAAAGATTTTTAAATGGATTTATATTTCCTCATGTTTTAACTCTGCCTATTAAGATGTTGCAGAAACATTTTTAAAAGCCCACTGTTAGGCTTCATGATGTTTAATTCGCTCCTCAGTTATGAAAAAAGACTTTCCATTTATCTTCATCTTTGTTTGTTGCTTGAGACGGCCGCTTTGCAGGCTGACTTTAAATCTGGATATGTGTGTGTGTATGTATGTATGTATGTATGTATGCATGCATGCATGCATAATGTACAATATTTGATGCTTAATCACAGAAGAAGAAGGGCCCCCAAACGCTGAAGTAGGATTGTGAGATCTATCTATCTATCTATCTATCTATCTATCTATCTATCTATCTATCTATCTATCTATCATCTCTCTCTCTCTCTCTCTCTCTCTCTCTCTCTCTCTCTCTCTCTCTCTCTCTCTCTCATTTATCTGTCTGTCTGTCTGTCTGTCTGTCTGTCTGTCTGTCTAATCATCTATCATCTATCTATCTATCTATCTATCTATCTATCTATCTATCTATCCATCTATCATAAATCTTTCTTTCTGCTCTTCTTGCTTTGCTTCCACTACCTTTCACATTTGGTGTTTCACATTTCATATTTCTCTCTCCTATGTTATTGCACATTCCCCCCCCCCAAGTGACTTATCTGAATAGCTATTACTGTGTGTGCACTCTACTTGCCATCTGACAGCATGCTGCTTTTTTTCTACATAAACAGCTTGCTGCATTGCTAATGCCCTGTTGATCTATAGTAAATGAACCCACACAAAAGGTGTTTTGTCTCTCCACGCTGCTTGGCAGTGGCATGCATGGGAAAGCACATCTATCTTCCCTTCACCAAAGGCATCTCCCCCCCCTCTCCCTGAGCTTCTATTTGTATTCTGGCTCCCTTCTTCTCCCTGGGGAAGGCTTAAAAGGGGGGGGGAGTATTCAGCTCAGCCTCTGCTTCCTCTATGCACATCACATCATTATCTTCATCCGATTTGTCTGCTGGTTTGTTTGCACTGGAATACCAGGCAGAACTTCAAATTTCATTGTCCACCTACTCGCTTTCCTCTCAGAGAATAAAACAGAGTAGGAGTTTCATATTAAATGATCTTCCACTTAAATTCCACCCTCCCCCCCCCGGCTAAAATTACTTAAACTTTCCATGCTGCCTAGCCTAGTTTTATGCTCCTACGGTTTTCATGTGACCGCCACTACAGTTATTGGGCCCTTTGAAAGCAACACCCCCTGTAATTGTTGTACAGTACAGAGATTTCTGTGCCATTTGAATGTAAAGTCAACTTAAACAAATTTTAGGTTACATCCTTAACACACTTACTATGGAATAAGCTCATGACTGCAGGGGATTTCATACCTAGGATTGCATTAAATCCCCCCCCTTTCTGGTGTTAGGTTGTTTCAATTACTGTAGGGTTGCCAAATGTCTGGAATTTAATGGACACAGCCAGTATTTGGCCCTCTTAAACAGCATCCAAGTGGAAATCGCTGAAATGACACTTGGCTTGAGAGCAGTACATGTGAAAAGGATCTAGGAGTCTTGGTAGACCACAAACTTGACATGAGTCAGCAGTGTGATGCAGCAGCTAAAAAAGCCAATGCAATTCTGGGCTGCATCAATAGGAGTATAGCATCTAGATCAGGGGAAGTAATAGTACCACTGTATTCTGCTCTGGTCAGACCTCACCTGGAGTACTGTGTCCAGTTCTGGGCACCACAGTTCAAGAAGGATACTGACAAGCTGGAACGTGTCCAGAGGAGGGCAACCAAAATGGTCAAAGGCCTGGAAACGATGCCTTATTAGGAATGGCTTAGGGTGCTGGGCATGTTTAGCCTGGAGAAGAGGAGGTTAAGGGGTGATATGATAGCCATGTTCAAATATATTAAAGGATGCCTTATAGAGGAGGGAGAAAGGTTGTTTTCTGCTGCTCCAGAGTAGCGGACACGGAGCAATGGATTCAAACTACAAGAAAGAAGATTCCACCTAAACATTAGGAAGAACTTCCTGACAGTAAGAGCTGTTCGACAGTGGAATTTGCTGCCAAGAAGTGTGGTGGAGTCTCCTTCTGTGGAGGTCTTTAAGCAGAGGCTTGACAGCCATCTGTCCGGAATGCTTTGATGGTGTTTCCTGCTTGGCAGGGGGTTGGACTGGATGGCCTTGTGGTCTCTTCCAATTCTATGATTGGGAAATCTGGATGTATGGCAGCCCATGCAGGAAGTGTAGATTTTGGTGAATTTCATTAAAAATAGTTCAAAAATTAAAACTGTCTTGAGATTTCCCAAAAATAGCTCAACAACTTTTGGGTCTGGATTTTCACTTTTTGAAATATGGCAAACCTAGATGACTGAAATGATGGAAATATTTCATTATTTTACTATGTATGTACTTAATGCAGAATAATTCCTGGAACCCTCTAGTAGGACAGGCAGGGGGAGTTTGCTGTAATTCCTTAGTTTTTTTGGGAGGGGGGCACTTCCAGACTGTCACTATTTTGCAGGCAGAATTTAGCTGCATATCAGCAAATTCAAGTTGTGCAGTTAAAGTAGATTTGGCGTGCTTGTGCATCAGACCTTGTTCACAAGCCATACTTTGTAATTGATAACAAAACTTTCCCCCCTCCCTGGGTGTGTTTTTCTATGCATCATGCATTCTTTTCTGTTGTCTTTGCTTCTGAAAACATTTCTCCCATCGCCTGTGAAGAACTTTGCAAAGAGGAAGCCCTTAGAGCCTACATTTCTGAGCTGGGTTCCTTTCATGAGCAGAGTCATGAGAGCGCAAATCTGACATGACAGTGCAGTTGAAACTTGGACTCTGGCTCTGGTCCTACTCTGTTCCCTTCTGCACCAGTTTGTGGCAACAGCATTGTGTGGCGTCTCGTAATGTCAACATTCCTGTACTTCATAGCAGCATAATATAATGACTTCAGGCTTGGGTAGGCTTGTTTTGATTGAGCTCGCCAGCAGGCCAACTCTAGTGAAATATGTGCTTAAATCAGACTCTTATGCCTCTGTTGCCAAAAATAACAAAACCAACAGGTGTTAGCAGGCTGGGCTATGTAGCCAAATATTTGACAGTCCTGCTTTTTCTTTTTTTGGTTCGGGGGAATGTTTTCATTCATATAGCCAATTTCAGTGTTGGAAGAAAACGATACTGTAAGTGGCATTTTATATTAGCACTCTGCTGAAAAGGTTTTACAAACCTACAAGCTGCAGAGCTGCCTCCCTTACTGTTGACGATACCACTGGAACTCATACCGGTAGCTACCCGGTATCCAACAGCCTGTTCGTAATTCCTGTATGTATAATGAGCCCTGAATCGGATGTGCTAAAATTGTAAATGTTTGTAATCTGATGCGCTAAAATTGTAATATGCTTGTAACAAAGAGCAATAATTGCTATGAGCTACTTTTGTTTTCTCTCCCCAGCACATACCTGTGTATTCAGCACAGTTGGAATGACTAAGCAGCCACAGTCTAGTAGTGGTTTCTGCCATCACATGTTTAGATGTTGTTTAATCTTTTAGTTACTCCATATTTGTCTACTAGACACTGGAATGGGCTGGATGCGGGAAAATAAAGGCTTAATCCTGACAAGATTGAGGCTTTATGGGTTGGTGGTTGCCATCTCTGGGAGTTAGGTAGATGGCCCGCTCTAGATGACATCATATTCCCACTGAAGGAGGAAGTATGCATTTTGAGAGTACTCTTTGATCCATTCCTTGTCACTGGAGACCCAAGTGGCTCTGGTGGCTTCGAGTGCTTTTAGCCAGCTTCAGTTGGTCCACCAAGGGTGTCTGTTCCTGAGCAGAGATAGCCTTGCCAAAGTTTCCTATCCTCTGGTAACCTCTCAACTGGAATCCTGCAATGTGCTTGATGTGAGGTTGCCCTAAAAGACAATACAGATTTTGCAGCTGGTGTCAAATGTGGCTAGGCAGATAGTAGAATGTCTTCTAGGACCCATAACATGGGTTCTGAAAGAATTGTGCTTCCGATCCAATTTCAACTTGTTAGTTATGATATATAAGGCTTAGGACCTAGATACACAAAGAAGCATCAGCTCCCATATTGGTCATGCTCCAACATGATTATCTACTTGCAGGTGGGTGAGAGGGAACTCTCCTCTGTGTCTCCTCATGGGGAGCTATGCATTACATGGACGCATGGTACTGTACATTTCCATTGGACAAAAGTATTTCAATAGAATAGATTCCATAGGTATGAGTCCCCTGCTCTACTTGCATGGTTCTTAGGATGATTTATAACTTATGTCAACTCATGACTTGTACATGTTCTGCAGGTGACACTTCTCATAAGGGCCTTTCCTCCCTCTTAAATTAGTACTGGCCATGTAACAAAGTGCTCTAAACTCAACTCGATCATAAAGCCCACTGGCAGGTCCTTTGGCCTGCCATCGCCTCTCAGCTTATCCTACCTCACAGATGTTGTGAGGATAAAATGGAGCAGTGGAGAAGTGTGCCTTCCACTTTGAGCTCTTGGGAGAAAAGGTGGGACTTTGCCCTGTCCATAAAAACCACTGACCCACAACTGGGTGGTTTTCAGTGGTCTATATCAGGTATCCCCAAACTTTGGCCCTCCAGATGTTTTGAACTACAATTCCCATCTTCCCCAACCACTGGTCCTGTTAGCTAGGGATCATGGGAGTTGTAGGTCAAAACATCTGGAGGGCCGCAGTTTGGGGGTGCCTGGTCTATATTCTAGTGATGAGTTTGCAAAGATTCGTCCTTTGTTTTATCTGTTGAAACTTGATTTCTCAGGGGAAAAGTGCACTTTGAAAGCAACAAATATTAAACAGATACTAATTTTGGAATTGATTCTAACCCCCATTTCCAAAGAGAGAGAGAGAGAGCTCACATTCAATTGGGAATGCAGCAGTCTCACTTCTTTGATTTTCTGCTATATCTTAATGATTAAATGAGCTATCTAGTTTTGGCATAGATGGATGAAGTAATTAATCAAAAGCATCCTAAAATACAGATTCAGATCCACCCCCACCCCCACAACCTCTGAATAAACCAACACTAAATGAATGAACTTTCCCTTCCCAACTACCTACTGACCAACAGGGAAGGCTCCATGAGAAACCATGTTCTCTTACAGTGGAATATCCATGCTTTTCAGAGGTTAGTCTTATTGAGTTTGAGAGAACGTATTCCCGGGTAAGTACAGTATATATAGGATTAAACTGAACCCTTATGCTCCTGCACCCAGTGCCAGATTTACATATAAGCTAAACAAGCTATAGCTTAGGGCCCCACTCTCTTGGGCCCCCAAAAAAAATTTAAAGAAAAAAACCCCCTGGATGTACATTTCCAAAATATAAGATAAAAAGCAAATAAAATAAAACCTATATACAGCAACAGTGTTTTGTGTTGTGTAGGCTCCTATTTGTTATGTACAAATTGCTATTAGATTCATAAATTACCATATAGCATATATTCAACACACAAAAACAGTGGCAATTTGTTGTTGACAAAGGACAGCTGGACATATAAAGGGACCCATTACCTTCAGTAGCTTAGGGACTGATCAAACCTAAATCTGGCCCTGACTGCACCCCCCAATACATGATCAAACTTTTAAAATCACAACCAACATGTTTAAAATGCCATTTCAACACTTTACAAGGTGAGATCCTTATGGTGAGACAGAGAAGAGTACGGTAAATCTAAGCACCAATACACATGGTGAGCAATGATTTTGGGTGCCAGGTAAAGTTTAACTGCGGAGGTATATCAATTTGTGGATTAGTAGAACCACACAAGTTTGCTCTGGATACCTTTTGGGATTCAGTTAATATAATCAAAGCATTGTGAATGTGCACCTCTGTCTCTCTCCCTCTGAAATCAAATGGAGATTTCCCACTGTTGGTAGGGAATCCATTACCATAACAGAGAAGGAGGAAATGTTTGCAATCCCTTCTTCCCATCACAGTGCTATGCGCTCCACCGAAAATTGCTCCAGGGGGTTGGGGGGCAATATATCCATATATTCTAAAATCTTAAACTATACCTAGCACTTCTCCCTCCAAGATCCCTTATGGTAGCTAAACCTAAATCCACTCCCTCACTGGTCTTTATGGTACAGACATGCTTGTTTGCTGATCAATGAGGAGTTATCATGAAAGCCATCTTAATTCTGCCTCCATTTCTCAGCAGTAGGATGCTCTGCACAGAGAAAGGGATTATTGTTTATTGTTATTTTCTGAGTCCATATGAAACATGCTGTAGCGGCACAACCCAGGAGAAAATGTGGGAGATACAGGTGTTCTGCATCCTGCCACACACCCAAGAAGCAATGAGGAAAAGACTGGCCGCGCCTTCAGAATAAGCTTTCTGTGTATGCATGTTTGGCGTATGCTCTATTTAAGATACGGCTTGGAGCGCAACATCAGAAACCTGAAATGTGGGACCTGGATGGGCCTTGCCACTTGCTCCCTGTGATATGATTTCACTTCAAAAGCAGAGATGGCCATTTATAAAAGAAGAGCATTCCTTTCTAGACAGCTAGCCAATCATGTGAGCATAGCTGCAGCCAAAATAGTCCTCATGCTCCTTTCCCCCTCTACTACAGTATGTGTCTCGAAATGAAGCATGAGATCATAGCAGCGTTTTGGCGATTGGTTCAGTTTCCTGTTTCTTCCCGGATCTTTTTAAAGCGTGTACTGTCCTTACAGAAATGACCTCTTAGCTTACAGTGTATAATCATGTGACCAGTTGTTTACTGCATTTTGCTGGTGTCCTAGTTTGAATCCTTTAACCTAAGAGGACATTTTAAACTGCGTAGTTTAGGGGAGGGGTCCGCACTATGCTATTTATTTCATAAGTGCAACCAAAATCTCCCTAGATGGAGTGAAAGAATGACAGCAGGCGGCTGATCAGCTGAGCATCATTATCACTAAGAAGAGATTTGATAGCTAATTATTAGGAGGGTGCAGAGGCAGTGAACTAACAGTGCTGTCTGTCTGTCTGTCTGTCTGTCTGTCTGTCTATCTATCTATGATAACAGTTTTAGTGCAAAATGCTTAATGTGTGCACATTCACAGAAAACTACGGCAGCTGCTATGTTACTTTGTGCCAACGAATTGTATAGGGAAGGCCACCTGCTCTGCAATGGAATAAATGTATCTTTTTTCCACAGCAGAGTTATTTCAGTGTCTTTCAAGTGTCTACATCTCCTATGTGGCTGCTGGCGGTAGGCTCTTACAAAAGAAACAAGCAACTTTCTAAGTGAAGCTACTGGAAGCATTCGCCCAGACTCATTGCATACAGCTGAAAACAGTGCAGACCATGAAGTCTCGGCTGCTCCAACAAGACTACTAAAAAGCTCTGTCCTTTCTATGTTTAATACTTTGTTAGTATCTCTGTATTTGTTAGCTAGTCACCCTTATTACAAGCATTATCCAAATCAAGATATTCCTCAGAGGCATAGCTGTCAACTTTTCCCTTTTTAAAAGGGAAATTCCCTTATCCCTAATAGGATTCCTCGCAAGAAAAGGGAAAAGTTGACAGCTATGCTCAGAGGCTTGAAGTGTGCTTATGGTGCGTGAATGGAGATAATATTAATTTTTGTGTGTGGCCATTTTCTTGAGCAGCTAAAGTTTCCTTCGGATGACCTGGATAGCAGCAGGTTTGTCATGAATTTTAAAAATAATTTAGCATACTGCTGCGATGACAAACTTTCCTTTGGGAATCTATATTTGTACACAACCCCCAACAGGAACAAGAAAAGGCTGCTCCATGAGTTATTTTTAAGTGGCTGGAAATAGTATCTCCATTATTTCGGGACATTAATGAATGCAATCTTTGTTAGCAAACATTGGGCCTTTGTTGACTGCAACGTGTCAGACTGTGTTCCTTATTATCTTAAGTTTTTACAAAAAGTGTCAGACCTGGAAAGAAATATGTTTGCCACCTGCTTCATATTTGAAAATTTGAGGCCAGATCTATGTGAATCTGGAATGAAAGCCATAGGATGCTGCTACCTGTATATGTCAAGTATGACTATTTGTCTATGAGACCAGCATTGCCTACTCTGACTGGCAGCAGCTCTGACTGTGGTCTCTTGCAAAACTTGAACTGGAGATACCAGAGCTTGAACCTGGGACCTTTTTCACATAAAACATATGCTCTATCACCAAGCTATAGTCATTCCATAGGGACTATAGAAACACAAGGCTTTGACTTAGGCAAATAATAATGGATTGGGTTTTTTCTTCAGAGGGTACAAGCCACCAAGCAGATGAAACCTAAAAGTATGTTGCAGTACACATGTTGCATGACTTCACAGCTTTCTAATATCAGGGACCACCTCTACATCCACAGCTTAATGGGATGGAATGCCAATCCACCTCATTTGCCCATATGCAGACATTTGGAAGCAAACGCAGACGGATTCTGCATCTCTTAGATGATAATTTGACTGATATCATTAAGGCCTGTCTCGTTACTTTTCTAATAATTAAGAAGCAATTAACAGAGCAAGCATGCAGCAATAATCCAAAAGAGATGGCACTTCCTAACTTTAAGTTTTTATTTACAGGAAGAGTATGGCTTGAAAATAATCAATGATAGCAATAAATATGCAGCCCTTTGCCCAAATTCTTTATGAGTATACCAAGTCAAAAGCTGAGATCATTAAGACGCGCAAGCCATCAAGACACCATTACGGCATAACATCTATCCATCCCATTATTTATTTATTTAGGGAATGTATTAAAGCATTTGACAAGATCATGGTGGTATATCTATAACTAAATAAACGCAATACTGTACTTTTCCATGGATAAGACTATATTTTTTCTTGAGAAATCATGCTAAAAAATTGGGGTCGTCTTATAAATGGGTAGTGAATAGGGTGGACGTTTGAATGGTTCCTGGTGCGTCTGTTAGCAGCTATTGTGCATGTGATTGGTTGCTGTGTCAATGGGTGATGTTGATTGGCTGCCGCTGCGGCAGTTGGGTGGGCAATCGGCAGCTTCTGCCAGCGAGGGGACAGATGGGAGGTGGGTTTTGTGATGCGTGCAGGTGAGCGATTTACGGCAATCCCCTCCCCCAAAATCTCAACAACCCTGTGTAATCTCCCATTTTCTGAATTTTGAGTCCCCCAAAATAGGAGGCATCTTATCCATGGGGGCGTCTCATAGATGGAAAAGTACGGTAAATGAAAATACATTGAAACCACCTGTTAAAAAAACAACAACACATGAACAATATCTGACAATGCTACGCTGAAAATGTCTGACAGAATAAATGAGTGGGGACCTGAAAAAGAAAAATGGTTCACACCATTCCACTTTCCAGGGGAAATGTATGGCTTTTGCCATGCTAAAAGCTGTGAATGCATTGTTCTCTGAGATACAGGGCATTAACTGATGAAGCAAGAACATCCCTGGCAGCCCTTGCGCAGATGGTCACAAATCACAACATGTGGAAGAGCAGTAGTGGCGGATGTGATTTGGTGGAGTCATGGAGCTGCCCTCCTGAGACCACAGACATCATTACTGCTTGTTTGAATGGAGGGAGGATGTGGCTGGGGCTGCATTGTTGCACCAGTGAGAATGCTAGACTGGCAGTGGTGGTCTCACCGATGCAACGGCACAGCTCGGACCTCGCCATTGCCCATCCTTGTCCTGTTGGCATTCATAACCAGGGCCGTCTCTAGGCCCAGGCCAGGTAATGCAAGGCGCCAGGGCGCCTGGCCACCAGGGGTGTGGAAGGGGCACCGAACGGCTGTTGTCTGGGAGCAGCTGCTGCCGGCGCCCCCCCCTTGAGCTTCCTCTCCTCTCCTCCTTGTGAAGCAGAATCAGCAAGACTCCTGCTGTGCTGTGGGGCGGGGAAGCGCTCCCAGCTCAGGGGGTCCTGAGGCCGCCACCATCCTCTGCCTCTGCGGCGCCCGGTGGCCACGACGCCGCGCCCACCCTGGGCAGCAGTGGCAGCAGCGGTTCCCCCAGCGGTGAGGCAGCACGGAGCAGCAATGCCTGGAGGGCACCTCCACCATGCCACGCCGGGCAAAGTGCTGCTCAGTAAAGGTCAGTAACTCTGGGAAACGGGGGGGGGGGGGCGCCGGAGGGACCTTTGCACCACGGCTTAAGACAGCCCTGTTCGTAACACTGGTGTTGACAGGACAGCTCTGAAGCTTTGCCCCATGATACACACTGCTGCTGACCCACATGCATACAACTTGTGTCCCCCCCCCCGACTAAAGATCACACCTTTGGAGCCTACATAAACAGAGGTGGAAGCATGTAGAGGTCCATGCAGATGTCAGCTGCAATAAGAGTGGGGACAGTGTTCATTGTCCTGAACCCACCTGTGCAAACTTTTGTGTGTGTGGTGGAGCGCTGTCTTCCATAATGTGGCAGATTTCATGTTTCAGATTTTAACCATAAGATGCAAAGATGCCCATTTTCATGCTGTTCTTTGGTAATTAGAGGGTCTTCGACTAGCTTTTTGCGGGTGTGGGAATTCTTTGTTCCCTCCTGAGAGAGTAAAGGAATCAGCTCAGATATCCATACACCTGCCCATAAAAATATTAAAATGTAAAATCCACTGTGTACTTTGAAATAGCGTATAGATAATTTAAAAAATATCGAAAGTATTGACAGTAAAGAAAACACTTATGCTGTTTCCTCTCATTGTTTTTAATGGGTATGTTTCCCGCAAACATTTTTTTTAAAAAAATCTGAATTTCTTTATGATCAAATTTGAGGTTATAAGTATCTTTTAATGCTGAATTTTTGGGAAAGATTCTTGTGACACCCCCCCCCCCCCCCGGATTTCAACACAATCTTCAGCAACGTGGGGTTTTTTTGTTTTTTGTTTGAACCCTAGTAATTAAATTAATTTCCTCCCTATTATGTAGACAAAGTTAATTACTTGTGTGGCAGCTAGTGACATATGTTGTGGAATTACACTGCGTCTGAAAACTTTGGGAGAAGAAACTATGTTGACCTGTATGTGCAAAAATCCCAGCCTTCAAAGCAGCAAGTTGAACAGCTAGCCCTCTCAGCATTTCTTGTTGTTACCAAACTGTAGCACAGCAAATCCTTACAAAGCAATGCCATACATTCAATACATGCCCCATAATTCTTTTTGGAGACAGTGCACAGCTGCTCTTGTTCAGTATTAGCCGCTTCTTATGGGCTGGTATCTCCTTTCAATAAAAACCACAGATGGTAGGGTGTCTTTCACACCAAGATGGTAAATATGAGCTTGGATCAGGTGAAGGGGTGATGTAAGTACATGTAATTCGAAGAAGAAGAAGAAGAAGAAGAAGAAGAAGAAGAAGAAGAAGAACAACAACAACAACAACAACAACAACAACAAAGTTAGGGTTGCCAGACTCAATAGAGGACAGGACTTTTGTGCCTTTAATTGCCCTGCTCTCTTTTGAGTCTGGAAACCTTAAAGAGAAACCAGCAGACCCTGTGCTTGGAAATTAAACAAAGGGTCTGCTGGTTTCTCTTTAAGGTTTCCAGACTCAAAAGAGAACAGGGCAATTAAAGGCACAGATGTCCTGTCCTCTATTGAGTCTGGCAAGCCTAAACAATGTTCACCAGAAGTGAATATACTGCATTTAAACAATGCCCTCATGGAGCAATTTATTTATTATTATTACGGTCGAGGACCAGTTCAGCCCTCATGGAGCATAAACCTCTTTGAATAAAAGAAGCAATGAATTAAGCAAAGAGGGGAAATGCTGATAATGAAAGACAATAATTAAAAATTGAAATCATAACAGGTGTGTTTGAGAATTTATTCAGTAAATATGGCATGTTAGGGCCCAGACGTCGCAGGAGTAGCCCAAGGAATTTTCTTGCTTGAGGTGGAACAGCAAATGGTACCTGCCCCGCTGTCATCCCCCGGTCCCAGCAATCAATTTCTATCACACCCAAGGCTGGCAAAAAAATTTGTTTCTTTATTTATCATTCCATTTATTAATTGGTTCCTATGAAGCATCTCAAAGTGATTCCATAATACAGTGATTTAGATATATCCATTGCATAGAATCATAGAATGGTAGAGTGGGAAGGGACCAGAAGGGTCTTCTGGTCCAAACCCCAGCAATGCAGGAATAATTTGCCCAATGGACTCAAACCCATGACCATGAGACTCTGACTCTCTGATTGAGCTATGCTGACTGGTTGTATTATATAGAAAACAATTTTAAACCCAATACTGGGTATCGACTATGATGATTTAAAAAAAAAAATCTCCACTTGGAATGCTTGTTGAAAGAGAAATGTCTTCCAACAGGTGCTGAAAAGATGATACGCTGCATTGAGCTCCTCCTTTAATTGAACAGAGAGACAAGCTACAGAGTGGATGACTTAGTTTTAAACCAAATTACAACAAAGCAGGATGGGGGTGTAGGTGCTTCCCACATGGCCTCCTAGGTGGCCAGCCAGGTCTAGGTTCTAGCAGCCTCTGTTGCCCCCAATATCCATCTTTTTTGTCAAAATTTTAAAATTTGTGTGGAGGGAGAGAGGAGAGACAAAGTAATCAATTCAAATAGGACAATATCAAATATTAAATGAACACTGGAAAAAATTCAGTGTCACAAAGAAATAACCTAGATTTGCTTCCTAACCTTCGTTTTTCCCTGTCGATAACAGACAACAAATATAGTTCAGAAGAGGTGGGGTCATCTCACCAGGCTGGATGATTTACAGCTGGCTCCTTCGTTTTGCCTCCATCCTAGCCAAACAGATGTAGTGTGGGAGATCTGTGATTGGATTTCTTGATTTTATTTTATTTTTACTTTGGAGCAGCTGCAGGAGACTGTTAATTTGATCAGAATTAGAAGCCTTGAGGAAAGGGGATACTGAGCCCTCTTCCCTGCACTGTTTCCTAATCTAAATCATGCTTCAGTCAACCCTATGTCAAGCCTTCAGTCAAGTCTATGTCAATGGCAGCTTGGAAGGAAGTGGTTTAGACTGGGGAAGTGGTGTGGGAAGAGAAAGGATTTAACACCCCCCTCACCCAGTTTCATTTCTCCATGACTCTTTTCTCATAAAGAAAAATAATAGGTAGATCTATTAATGGATTTGCCACAATCATGACAATATTGGCTCTAAGTAATTTTTTTAAAACGGTACTATGGTCATTATCTATGCTGCACTGTCAAATTTCACAAGGTTTACTCACTCTTCAACCAAAAAGTCATTTTTGCGCAACAATGTGACGGGATAATTAGCTAGTTAGCTCAATGGTAGGGTCAGTACTGTCCATGTCTCATGAAACCTCTCTTGAAATACCACCACATCGACACACAGGATTACCATCTGTGAAATGTGATTGTTGCAATAACTTCTTATGAAACAAGTTACGAAACTCGCATGGAAGTAACTCGTCCCAATTTCAAAAGAACTTACAAGTAACATCCTGAACTTAAGCATGCTGAAGTGGAAATGAGTCCCACTGGTTAAAAAGACAGTTACTTTTAAATCGTTATTAGAAGTGCATCCAAAATATGCTTGGGTTGCATGAACATTCCTTTCACTAAAGCTAATAAGATATTTCTTATTTACTGTATAGTGAAATCAGAGAAATTGACCCAACTCTGGGTTCTTAGAGGGGAAGCAATCTTGATGGACTTTGTGACTGTCTGGTGGTTTTTTGTAGCTTATTTAACAAGACAGTCATATGGATGGCAAATTCTACCCAAGGATGATTTCATCTGGCGCTATTTTTGATTATGAGTTTTTGATCTGCTGTTTGTGTCTTATCTTTGAATACTTTCGCATTGCCTCTTTTGTACAAATTTCTTTTAATATTTTCTTTGTATCCTCCATTTCCTTACCATATACCTAACCACACTCAATTGTTTTCTTCTATTGTTGAATTGGTGGAATATTCTGTTAGTCTTGTTTGCTATACTACGTGCGAACACACGAACGCACGCACACACGCCTGCGCGTGCACACACACACATCTAATAGAGCTTCATTTTACATAATATTTCTGGGGAGATCCCCTGTGTTGCATGCAGAAAGTTGCCTTTTTAATCCCATACATCTCATTGATAACTTGTCCATCCATAGTTTCAACAGTCTCTTTGAGTGGGTATCCACTAGGATAGAAAATCAGGTGATGGGAAAGACCTCCACCTGAAACCTTAAAGCTTTTGTCAGTCAGAGTAGACAAAACTTGGCTAGCTGGACAAACAGAATAGTCTGATAAGACAACTTTCTGTATTCCTATCCATCTTGTATGACTGCAAGTTTGACCTCTCAACTCATTGTTGCCCGAAGCAAAGATATGTGAATAACTCTTGTAAACTTACAATGCAAAACGGAGGAATATTCCTTACCTATGTTAATGTTTGTTCTTGTCAGAAATCATATAACTGGAACGAATGCATTTCCATCTCTCTTCTTGCCATGCAATTTATTTTCTTAACGAAATGTTGCAAAGCCACACCATTAACAAAGAGTCTTAGAAATGGAAAATACATTTAGAACACAGTGTATCCATGGGCAACAGAAGAACAGCAACTTTATCCAAACTATGTTTTCCCTTGTAGCATCTTTCTTAATGCATAGTTGTTGGTATTATTGTAACTGATGTATCATATTACTGCTATATTTTAAACATTAATATTTATATACTATGCATTCCGTTTTGTAATTAATTACTCATTATTCCTTCCCTAGCATCTCCCCCTACCCTGCCCAAGGCCGTTTGAATACTACAAGTTACAGGTAGGTAGCCATGTTGGTCTGCTGTACTCAAAACAAAAATTTAAAAAATCCTTCCAGTAGCACCTTAGAGACCAACTAAGTTTGTTATTGGTATGAGCTTTCGTGTGCATGCACACTTCTTCAGATACCTGGATACTATAAGAGAGGGTTAATGTCAGCAATCATCTCATGGTCCTTAAAGCACTTAGAGACTGATGAATGCCCAACTAAGCAGATATACTTTGATTTAATATAGTTTATTCCTGTTGAATTCAATGGGAAAAACTGTTGTGCTGTGATTCACAACCCAATTACCAATGGAGTGAAAATGGCCAAGATGTAAAGTGGTTTGTTTATTATAATTTACATGGTGTAAGTAGGCTTTTCAATATAACCATTCACAATTTAACAATACCAGAAGCTGCAATGGATTTAATGAAAACTCATGATCGATGCGAACAAAATAATCTTTATTCATGGGCACTGTACCCAATTAATTCAGCTATTGTAGACAAAGGGTCAAACTATATGTTGCGATAATCATGTGTTTCAGGTAGCATGATTAGCACAGGGCATCTCCTTTTCTTCAATAAAAGCAGCAAGAGCAGGTGGACTGGTCCATACTGGTACTGTGATGTGTGGGGGAGGGGTGTTTAACTCTTTCCCCTTTGTTCTTGTTCCTTTAAAAAGAAAAACTCTCCCCACCCCCAGCTGCTATTTCTCTTGAAATGGCAAATGGCAAAATTGGGTGGGTGGAGGAGGGTTTTTTTAAATGGGAAAGAAAGGGTTAACTCTGTCTATGTGTGTCATGGTCCCAATCTTGATTAGGAACCTCCTCACAGATGTTTGCCTGAAGGCTGCTCTTATGTGTGATTGTGTCATTGTTCCATATTACTTATCACCCTTTTTAATACGATGAAGATATCCAAACCAACTGCACACATTTCCTGAAGGTTCTTCTTTGCTCCAGCTGTGGAAGTTGCTTTGGCTTCTGAAGCCACTCCCATGCCTGGTCTGGGTCAACGTAGAATCTTCTGCCCATGCAGGCTCTGTTCTGTAGTGCATAGCATGCCAGGCACGTGGCACACACTTCTCAAGGGGCTAGGCCAGGCACCCCCAAACTTTGGCCCTCCAGATGTTTTGGACTACAATTCCCATCATCCCTGACCACTGGTCCTGTTAGCTAGGGATCATGGGAGTTGTAGGCCAAAACATCTGGAGGGCCGCAGTTTGGGGATGGCTGGGCTAGGCAATGCTTGCATGGTACACTAAAATCCACATGAGAAATGTTGTGGGCAAGACAAATTCAAACTGGCACAGTGGCAAAAATGCCAGTTGAGGTATGTGTAAAGGAGATGTAAAGACACAACAGGATGTTAGGATGGAAACACGGGGCTTCCCACTATGGCTTCACAATATTCATGTGGAGGTGAAAGGTATTTGCAGAGGAGAGTCGTCAGGCAAGAGGAGGAGGATTGCATTCCCGTGCTGATTCTTTGGAGATGCTCCCTAGATGATGATGATGATAATTTAAAAACCACCCCAAGTTGGACTCTAAAACCAGAAAATGCAAAGACCATGGGGGGAACATACAATAATATTTTAATAAGAACAATTGTGTGCACTTTACTTACAAGTGGTGCTATTTTCCTAGAACAAGAGGTGCCGGAATTCACCGTGAACGCTTCCCTTATTCTCTTATATATAATGACAATGGCACCCACCTGAGAGGTGCTGGAACTCAGTTCCAGTGAGTTCTGGCTGAATAAAGCCCTGCCTACAAGAGCACAAAACATTAAGCAGTCATGTTTTTAGCCAAACTCTGAGTACACTTATGTCTGCAAATATTATTCCTCTAAGAAAGGCCTGCACTGGAAATGCCAACATTTATCCACACCAAGCACACCAACACAAACCACAAATTGTTGCATCTCTTTCTTCTTCATCCATTTAGCTGTTTGGCAGCAACTTTGGATGGGTGAAATCATTTTCCTGATTGCCTGCTGCCTCCTGCTGAGAGTCATGTGGGGCAGAGAAGAGCTTATTAGTATTCCTGCTAATAGAGCCCAAAGGTATTAATACTAACTCCATGGGAATTCTTAATTAAAATGGAAAGAAACCTATTGTTAGATATAATTCAGCCAATATAATAGAATTAGTACTCAATGTATATTACAATAAATAATGTACCTAGGAAGATTAAAAATAATAATAAAAAGGGATTGCTTTAAATTATTATTGGAAGAAAAGATGGGTTGTTTTATAAAATTACAGACAAAACCTGCAGGCTGGAATCTTTGTTTGAACACATTTTGAAAGTGGAATGGAAAAATGGATTTGCAGCTAATAATTGAGTATAAGGCAAGGGCTCTTAATTTTTAATAAATCTTTCCTCTCATCATAGATTAAGAAAAGGCACATCCTTCTTAACACAGAGTACCATCAGAACATTATCCATGAAATATAAGCATCTAGAACTAATCCAAACTCCTCCAAAACCCAGTCCAACCCAAGAACTTCAGAGGATGTTAGTTTTGGCCTAAACCTCTAATTTAGGTGGTAAATTAGTGACTAGATGGTTTGATGAGGTACATATTTCCTCAGAACACAGTGAATGCCTGCCATTGTTTCATGGGTGTTCATTTGTAAGAAAGATTCACAAGTGAATGACACCGTCTGCTATATCTGAGCTTTTCAGTCCCATTTAAAACAGTGATGAGGATCGGTTCCGGTTTCCGCCTGCAGGAATGGCGGACCTGTTTTCCATCTCTCTGACCTTTGTAAGGAATTTGGCGGTTGCTAGGGGAGTAAATGGCAACCCCCTACCCTCTCCGGGGGTTACGGAGAGGGGCCGCTGGCCCGCGATGCCCCCAGACCCACTCCGACTGTTTTTGGAGTGGGGGGAGCTTGGGCTGAGCACTTACAAGGGCCAGGACTCCCGGACGCTAATCTGCATGGCGGGGATTTCCATGGTTAAAGAAGATAATTAGGCTTAAATCTATGGACATACTTCAGAAGGAGGGAAAGAAGCGCTGTTTACTGCTGAGAAATTTATGCTGCCGAGTGAGAGGAGTCAAAGATTGTACTGCATCTGGAAGAAGGATTGATGGGGACGGAGCGATAAGGGGAGTGAGTTTTTATTTTATTTTTTTTCTTCATATTGTTGCCTCGTACCTTCCCGGACGCGATGTCCTGGCTTGTTTGGAGTGAAAGAGAAGCAAAAGACTGTGTGAGTTGAACCTTATAACTGTTGTTACTGAGCATATTTTTTTAAAGATGTGGAGTTGCCGATGAGAAAAGCCCCCCCCTAGTCGGACGGAAGGAGTTCTGAATGCGTTCGGAGGATTTATGAGCTGTGACGCACTTTAAATTGGAGCAGCGACCTGAAGCTAAGTTCAGCTATAGGGCAAGGAGATCCATTAATTTACCAAGAGTCTATGGTTTGATGTTTGGATCTCCTGCCTGGAAAAGCTGTAAATTCTATAATGATCGTAAATTTTCATGCCCATGAGAGGAAAGCGAAAGTGATTTGAGCTTTTTAAGATGGCGCTACTTCGAATTGCTTCAACGCAACAGGAGCTCCATTAAGAAGATTTATGGGGAGGCTGGACTGATTAACTCACACAGGAGAAAGAACATCTGTGAGACTTTGTTTGATATTTATATCAGCAGCTGGGAAACAATCGTGAAAGTGGAAAACATCTTTGTGACTGTAAGGGGAAGATCTGGATTATTATGAACTTGAAGGACGATTTGAACTTTAGAAAAAAGACGGCAGTGGACAGTTGCGAGGAATTCCCAATTTCTTGAAGCATGGGAACCCAAATAAAAAATTCTTTAGATGATTTGGCATAACATTCGGTCTGATTG
This sequence comes from Zootoca vivipara, assembly GCF_965207765.1. Taxonomy (NCBI): domain Eukaryota; kingdom Metazoa; phylum Chordata; class Lepidosauria; order Squamata; family Lacertidae; genus Zootoca; species Zootoca vivipara. Next base: position 33,625,017 of record NC_142582.1, read on the forward strand.
ATATATATATGTGTATAATTTGAAATATTGAATGTGATATAATTGGTTTTAATTGGAAAATTAATAAAAATATTTAAAAAATAAAAAAAATAAAACAGTGATGAGGAATGGCCTGTGCAGACTGTGACAAAGTGATGAGATGAACCATTATTTTGATCTTCTGTTTGGATATTGGTTCTGCTTTAGCACACGGCCAACCCACAACTATAAATCAGACAGGTTGCATATAGCTAAAGGAATTCTGATGTCTCACCTGTGTGAAAATATCCTTCTCACTTACTTACTAGGTGAACATCAGAACATATATAAAAACATTAGCTTGACCAAGGATCCATCTAGTCCAGTGTCCTGTTTCCAATAGTAACCATCTAGGTGACTCTGGAAAGTCTATAAGTTCGGCATGAAGCCAACAGCCCTCCCCGCTACTTGTCCAATAGCAATAGTAATTGGTCTCCAGATATGCACCAGCTTTTTCTGTCCTGTCCATAGCTGGTACACAAGATGCAGCTGTGTGGCAGGTACAACAGGCCAATGATTTCAGCACTAAGGACAGCTCCTAAGGAGCCACTTGCTCCAAGGAGAGTTGGAAGTTGACTGAGACCTTATGAGCTTCTGCCTGCAGCTCACCATTAAGTCCTGCCTACCTTCTTTCTTGAAAGATGGAAATTCTTAAAGGGCCAACAACCTGGCACACAGGTGAGCACTTTTCTGGTCTGTAGACTTCATCCTGGTATGTGCTCCTTGCACGGTTGGGCAAGGATGACAGTGAGGATAGAGCCCCCTTGGCTCATCGGAAGGTGCTTGTGAGAGTCTTGGCTCAGGACCTATAGGCCTGCAAACCCAGATTCAGAAGCCTACCAACTTCAAGCTCAGTGTCAGGAGACCAGTCCAAGCCTCCATCTGGTTGGCACCACAGTCTTGGACTGAACTGGCTTGTCCTATTCCTGAGACGCCAAACTCAAGACCGGAGCCATGACACCTCTGAACCTGGAAGCTTCATTCTGCTCTCACAACTAATAGCCTTTGACAGACCTATCCTACATGAATTTGTCTAATCCCCTTATGAGTGATTAAGCGATGAGTGACTGGTGCCAAGTTGCAGTTTTGATCCCACTGCAGTTTCAACTATAGTCTTCAGTGAAGTTAGGATTGGAGTGTGAGATTATTAATTCACTCATTTCCATACAGTAGCTTCCCCATATTTCAATGGATTATTTAAATAAATCAATTTATACACACAGAACGTATTTCAGTAAAACCTAAGTCATTCCTCCTCTCAAGCTACATTCATCATCAAGTAATAGTTTTCCTCAAAATGAAAGAATTAAACAGAAAACAAATGCCTCTATAACAAGAGCCTTGCCTGTTCAGTCCAACAAAAATATTAGATAGACCCTTACAGATTCTTGGTGACTGTGCTGCGTGTACAAATGTCT